>NC_068362.1:88964217-89056717 GCF_020536995.1 Dreissena polymorpha
TACTGCTGCTACTGCTGCTGCTGCTACTAATGCTGCTGCTACTGCTTCTACTGCAGCTACTACTACTACTACAACAACTACTAATAATGTTACTACTGCTACTTCTGCTACTGCTGCTACTGCTGCTACTGCTTCTACTGCAGCTACTACTACTACTACTACTACTACTACAACGACACCTACTGCTGCTACTGCTGCTGCTACTGCTGCTGCTGCTTCTGATGCTGCTGCTACTGCTGCTTCTGCTTCTACTGCAGCTACTACTACTACTACTACTACAACTACTAATACTGCTACTGCTGCTGCTACTGTCGCTACTGCTGATACTGCTACTGCTACTGCTGCTACTGTTGCCTTTTGATGCTGCTGTTACTGCTTCTACTGCAGCTGCTACTACTACTACTACTGCTACTCCTGCTACTGCTGCTACTGCTGCTGCTGCTACTGCTGCTGCTGCTACTGCTGCTGCTGCTACTGCTGCTGCTGCTACTCCTGCTGCTGCTTCTCCTGCTGCTGATACTGATGCTGCTGCAAGGCTGCTATGGCTTCTACTGCAGCTACTACTACGTCTACTACTACTACAACAACAACTACTACTACAGCTACTGCTACTGATGCTGCTGTTACTGATGCTGCTGCTACTACTGCTTCTGCTTCTACTGCAGATACTTCTACTACTACTACAACTACTACTTCTGCTACTGTTGGTGGTGCTTCAACTGCTCCTACACTGCTACTACTACTATTACTACTCCTGATTCTGCTACTACTACAACTACAATTACCACTACCACCAGTCCCACTACCACTACTACCAGTATCACGAACACTACCGCTTCTACTACTATTACTACTTCTACTACTACTACTACTACTACTACTACTACTACTACTACTACTACTACTACTACTACTACTACTACTACTTCTACTACTACAACTACTACTATTACTACTACTACTACTTCTACTACTACTAATACTGTTACTACTGCTACTGCTGCTACTGCTGCAGCTGCTGCTACTGCTGCTACTACGCTGCTACTGCTAGTGCTGCTGCTACTGCTGCTGCTTCTGCTGCTTATGCTGCTGCTGCTTCTGCTGCTACTGTTGCTGCGTCTGCTGTTATTTCTGCTACTAGATGCCGCTATTTTTACTTAAGCTGAACAAGTTACTATAACACCTTGCTTTCAGATGAAAAAATTACTCCCACACCGGTCGACACACGACATTCTCTCGACGCTCTCTCGACGCGCGACAAATCAGTCGACAGTCAATCTTGACTGTCGACTGATTTGTCGCGCGTTTTATTGAGCGTCGAGAGAATGTCGTTTGTCGACCTAGTGATTTTAGGTCGACAGGCGACATTCTCGCGATATATCATATTGACTGTCGACTGATTTGTCGTGCGTCGAGAGAATGTTGCGAGAATGTCGAGTGTCGCGGTCGAAGGTCGACACACGACATTCTCGCGACATTCTCGCGACATTCTCTCGACGCTCAATACGACGCGCGACAAATCAGTCGACAGTCAAGATTTTCTGCGATTTTTTTTCTAAAACTCAGCGCAATATGCGACACTCAAATATTGACTGTCAACTGATGTGTCGCTCGTCGAGAGAGCGTCGTGAGTATGTCGTGTGTAAACCTAAAAAAAAAAAAAAACACCGTCAAAAAACGAGGCAGCCCCGGGTCCAAAGAAAACCTACGCAGAGGCCTTGAGCAACGGGGCAAATGTAAATCTACAACTGCGTATTTCAAGTCTTCAAACATCGTTGGACAGCCTAACAAAAACCGTTGCGCAACTAGTAGCAGAAGCGGCTCAAAGGGGAAAAGACAGAGACGTTTTGTCCGTGTTTCAGACCGGAAAACATGGAGGAAAACAAAAAAAACGGCTTCGCAAAATTCAGAAAGGAAAGAAAACAGTTTTAAACCTTTCATCCAAGCGTCTCACTGATGATGATTATATCCTGCTCGGCAAAGGTTTGAAATTTTGTCCCAAGATACGTGCTCATGATAAAATTAAGTTAGCCGAAGAAACATTTAAATACAGTAGGCGTTTAAGACTTAAAGAATTTTTCAATGACTTAAATAACCCTGATACCCAGTCTAATATTATTAATAATGATGAAGACTTTCAACGGCCATTCTTCAATAAACGCGAATCTACGTTTACTCCATTCGCCGGTAGAGACATGTACCTTGACTTTTATATCACAGCTATCACAGAAGAAATATTACAGTCCGCTAGTAAAAAACGACAGTATAGTAATATTACTAAGGAGGAACTAGCTTCACTTCGAAAACTGTCCCAAGATGATAGCATTGTTATCAAGAAAGCCGACAAATCTAACACTATTGTGATTATGAACAAAATAGATTACAAAAATGAAGTTTTACGTCAACTAAACAATGTAATTCATTATGAAAAACTACCCAGCGACCCATCAGAAAATGTAAAAAAATGTATCATCAATTGCATTGCAGATATACAAAAATCACATGCCAGCATTGAAAACGAATTTGATGCGTTACCACTGGATATAAGGTCTCCATTTTTCTACATTTTACCAAAGATTCACAAAGAAACAAATGAAAATCTTCCGCTTAAATACCCCGGTCGTCCAATTGTGTCAGCATGTAATTCACCTACGGAGAATATTTCGAAATATATAGACTCCATTCTCAAACCATACATGTTTGAATTGCCGTCTTTCATCAAAGATACAACAGACTTCATAAAAAAGCTCAAAAATAAGACAGTTAATAGTAAAGAAACCTATCTCGTCACTCTAGACGTGTCATCGCTTTACACGAACATCCCACACGACGATGGAATCAAGGCTTGTGAAGAATTTTTACATAATGGCAACATTAATAGCAACATAGTTTCTAAATTGTTACGACTTGTACTTGAAAATAACTATTTTCAATTTGATGATGATTTCTATTTACAAAAAATGGGTACGGCTATGGGTAGTCCAATGGCGCCAGCATATGCCTCTCTATTTATGGGAAAACTTGAAAAAGACTTCCTTAAAATATGTGAACATAAACCGACACTGTGGTTTCGCTTTTTAGATGATATATTTATGATTTGGGACCACTCTTTAGAGAAGCTTGAATTGTTTATTGAAGCATTAAACCGTTTTCACCCCAACATGAAGTTTACGTATTCTGCTTCTAAGAAAATCGTGTCTTTTCTCGATGTGGCTGTTTCTATTAATGACGACTTAACACTTCAAACAGATATACACATAAAGGAGACCAATAACCACCAATATCTTGACTATACGTCATGCCACCCTAAACAGTGTAAGGACGGAATACCATACAGTCAGGCGAAGCGATATAGACGTATTATATCGGATGACAACAGTTTTAAATCGTCACTTCAAGACCTCAAGCATCATTTCAAACAGCGAGATTATCCGGAAAAAAATTATCGATTGTGCATTTGAAAAAGTTTCTGCTCTATCTCAAGAAGACGCATTACAGTCCTGCAATAAAGCAAAAACAAAAGTTATCCCATTTACAGTGGAATATAATCCGTCATTGCCAAACATAGGAGCCGCAATAAACAAGTATTGGGACTTACTTAACCTGTCACAGAAAGAAGAAGTGAAAAGTGTGCATGAAACTTATAAGCCAATACTGGCGTTTAAAAGGCCTAATAATATAGGAAACTTCATTACACGTGCTCAGTTTACGAACAGTTTGAACAGTTCACGTGCGTCCAGTGCCTGTGGAAGAACACGTTGCTCCCATTGTAAATCCATACACGTTGGAGAAAAATTTAAAAGTACAGTAACAGGCGAGCAATTTAATTTACAGAAGAATATGAATTGTGCATCTAAAGATGTAATATACCTCATTACATGTAAACAGTGTAAGAAACAGTACGTTGGACAAACCATGCAACCGGTGTCAAAAAGAATGAACAGTCATCGATTTGACATAAGAAACTTTTCTAACCCTGAATTTTCAACTTTGGTCGCATCACATTTTAATGAAGATCACCACAGCGCAAATGACTTTTCCTTTATGCCAATTGATGTTGTTAATAACAACATAGATCGTCTATGTAAAGAAACTTACTATATACATAGACTTAAAACATTACACCCTAATGGTATGAATAACAAAGTTCTTTTTAACATAAAAGACTAGCTCTTAAATTTAATTAAGCTTACTTTTGTTTTTTCCTATTAGTATTTTTATATATAATTTTATAGGAAATTGTGTATTCTTGAATCCGAAAGTTAAGCTTAATTTAATTAACGTTCATTTTATTGACGTACATTTTCCCGCATTTTAATGTACGTTAAGTCAATGACGTAACATCCGCTTTCTGTTATTATTTGTATTATCCTGATGAAGGCGTAAGCCGAAACGTTGATAAAAAAGGAAAGAAAAATATGTGTTTTTGTTGGATTTATCATACTGTGTGTAAACCTAGGGGTTTTTAGGTTGACAAGCTACAATTACGCGATATTGGCTCGATATATCGTATTGAGCGTCGAGAGAATGTCGTGCGTCGAGAGAATGTCGTGTGATTTTGAGGTCGACATGCGACATTCTCGTTATATATCATATTGACTGTCGACTGATTTGTAGTGCGTCGAGAGAATGTCGCGAGAATGTCGAGTGTCGCGCTCGAAGGTCGACACACGACAAAATTTTCGCGACATTCTCGCGACATTCTCTTGACGCTCAATACGACGCGCGACAAATCAGTCGACAGTCAAGATTGTCTGCGATTTTTTTTCTAAAACCCAGCGCGATATGCGACACTCAAATATTGATTGTCGCATGATTGTCGCGCGTCGTATTGAGCGTCGAGAGAATGTCTCGAGAATGTCGTGGGTCAACCTCGAAGGTCGACACGCGACACTTAACTTGGCCCTATCCGGATTCCGTATTGATCGGACATGGGTTCGATATGACATCCTTTAGACATTTTGCGGACCTATTCAAAAATCAAACCGATCATCTCTACTTGGTCTAACTATACACACAGACTTTATGTTACGAATATACAATATATTTAATCTCAGCGCTCGCAATCAAGAATCTCTGGCAAATTCTTAAGCAAACTTATTAATGCAACATAAAACTAAATGTATGTAGCCAAGCGTCCATACGTGTGCTTGTGTTCATGAGTGTATTATAGAATAGTCTTCTAATTATGCTTATTTAACCGGATCCCTATGTGAAATGTTCTATAAACTTCACACACATTTTAAGATCGTCCAGAAATCCAGAAATGAATTACGATGTTTTGACGCGATTTACCAATGTAAAATCCCTTATCAATTAGTGTGTTAATCAATCTTTGTTCATGACTTTATGTGACAGGTTTTAGTCGATTATTTTCAAAATTTAAATTTCAAGAAACATCGGTTGAGACAGTTTTATTAACAACCGCGTGTCTTTTATTTAAGGGAGCTGACCAAAAAATTGACTATACCATAAAGGGCAATACATATCACACGGCGTATTTGTATTATTATGAGTCGCCACCTTGTCACTATCAATTTAAGGCATGGAGGTTTAAAGTGATCTTTTCACGTTTTGGTAAATTGACAAAATTGACAAAAGGTGTTTCAGATTCGCAAATTTTCGTTTTAGTTATAATATTTGTGAGGAAACAGTATTACTGAACATTTACCATGATCTAATATAGCCATTATATTTATCTTTTGACGATTTTAAAACGTAAAAATTATAATGCGTTGCAACGCGAAACGATTGAATAATTTGGAGAGTTCTGTTGTTGTCGTTAAATTTTGTGACACTACGAAGATTCTTTTTATAAGGTATAAAATACGTCACCTATGCATACTCGGCACAATAGCCGCGAGGGTAAAATCGATTTTACTTCAGGACCTCGGCAGGACTCCAGGGGTCACTGGTTCGAAACCTGCTCCAGGCAAAGTTTTTTCCTTTTTTTTAAATTTTATTCTTTATTTTTTACTGCAGCTTTTAAGATCAAATGTTTACATTTATCAATAGAAAGCATTTAATGAATAACTTCAGAACATGCCAAAATCTGTGAAAATGCCTCTTTAAACTGACTGGAATTTATGTCGAACCTCACAATAAGCCGGGTTTAAGTAATAAAACACACAGCTAAAAATAAACATTAATATTATCAAATCGAGAAATCATATTAAACAGGCATGGCAGATACAATAAATAATCTATAGTGTATAGCATTTTATCACATGCCATACCCTGTTTCTCGTGTAATATAACCATTACATTTTTTATTACACGTGTGCAATACAACATTTTTAAGCGTTATCATTGGCTTAGTTTTCGTTTAATGACCACTCGCATTTTGTTATTTTGCTGAAATGACGTTGCAACGTCAAATGACGTCACGAAATGTAAACAACATTCGGGATTTATCATTATGTGTGCGTTAATATAGATGATATTTGTTGCATTCGGTGGATTATCGATTTTAATTCACGAATGATCATAGATAATATATATTTTCTATGATCACGAGTGAATTAAAATCGATATTCAACCGAATCCAACAAATTTTCTTTTTTATTTTATGCTTTTTTTTTCACAGTTTATATACATTGTTTAAGAGTTTAGGTAAAGAATTTTGCTGAAATAAATACGTAATTTTGTAAAAAAAAATGACGTCATGTCACAGTAAACAGTGAAAATTATCGATAATTTTCACTGGTTATCTACACTGTTTGAAACGGTGAAATTATCAGTTTTAATTCACTGATATTTCTCTATAAACCACCGGAAAGTATTAAATAAATTTATTTAATTTGCTGATTTAAAAGCAGGTGATAAAAAGATCTTACACGCGTTGTAATATCATACCATATTTGTGCATACATTTATTGAATGAGCCGCGTCGTTCGAAAATAGGTCTATTTACGGTAAGCATAGCTGACCTCGTCCAGGAAATTCGTTAGTAAACTCGCCAAAGGCTCGCTTACAAACTAATTCCTGAACTCGTTTAATAAAATATGATATGATATGGCAACACGTGCCAGATCCTATACATATATTGCACACTCAATTGTTTAATATTCGCCAGAGCAACAAAATTATATAGTAGTAGTAGAAGTAGTAGTAGTAGTAGTAGTAGTAGCAGTAGTAGTAGTAGTAGCAGTAGTAGTAGTAGTAGTAGTTGGATTAGTAGTTGGAGTAGTAGTAGTAGTAGTAGTAGTAGTAGTAGTAGTAGTAGTAGTAGTAGTAGTAGTAGTAGTAGTAGTAGTAGTAGTAGTAGCAGCAGCAGCAGCAGCAGCAGCAGCAGCAGCAGTAGTAGTAGTAGTAGAAGTAGTAGTAGTAGTAACAGCAGCAACAACAACAACAACAGAAGCAGTAGTATTAGCAGTAATAGTAGTATTAATAGTAGTATGTTATGTTATATCAGAGCCTTGCCTGTTTTGACCAGCTATATATATGCGTACAGAGCATTTACACATGTTACGCAAAATTTGATTGGCTGACTAACTCGGGATCTCGAGATAGCGAAAATTCTCTCCTTTTTAGTCAAATGCACTCAGCCTTTATTTACTGCACCGCTCTTTTATTAATTGTACGCCGCTTTTATTAATTTTGCAATCCTCTTTTTTTCTATCTCGATGCCACGACATAGCTAACTCGTGGCCACGAGATAGAAAAAGAGGTGAGCAATTTAAAAAAAGAGAAGCACAGCTCGTTTTTTAATTGTACGCCGCTTTTATTTAGTTTTGCACTCCTCTTTTTTTCTATCTCGTGGTAGAAAAAAGAGGAGAGCAATTTAAAAAAAGAGAAGTGAATGTCACATCTAAGCCACCGTATAAATTTGATTTGCTGTGTGCACTGTTAGAGGTTATAATGTGAATCTACCGCAATTGAGAAATTGCATTGTTTGAGTGTCGTAGTAGAAGACACTTACAAACAGCACTTGAGCCTCTTCGTGCACAAATGCGTCTTATGCCAGATGCGATTAGCCATGCATCAGACCATCATAAACATCCGCTCATTGTCGCCAGGAGCTACTCTGTCCGCGAACGATACCCTTAAATACCGCGTGGCTTAGTAGCGGACGTGGTAGATACTGCGCACAAGTGTTTTCACTTTTCAGCTATGCTGACCGCAAATAGCCTAAGACCTATTTGCGCACGACGCAGCTCATTCAATAAATGTATGCCCAAATTATGCTGCTTCAAAAATAAAATGTTAATTGTAAATTGTGAAGGGGAAACCCGAGAAATAAACAATATTTTATTAATCGGTCAATGCACGGAATTACAAGTGTGTGGTGTTTATAGGATTTTTTCTCCTTACATTTTATATGGAGTTTCATTTTTCATATATATTTAAAGTGGTATCTAGCAAACGAACATCAGACTTAGTCCTTATTTAGTCATACGACATTTTCTGATTTATGAGTGTAAATAACATTAACATGAACATTATAATATTATATTTCACATAAAGCACTAATGAGATATATATAATATAATGTCAACATTGTTATGCATCTATAATTTTTATAATTAATTGTCTTTGGGCAAAATGTCCCTTTAAATGGTCCTGTTAACGTACATCCCTCTTGAATATAACTTGGAATTCGTGTACTTGTAGAAATATGGTAAATTTTTTAATGTCTAAAAACAAGTGAATCAAAATTTCGTGATATGTGTAATTGTCAAGAACACATACACCTATCATTAATTGCTCGCATGATTACATACTGAGATAACTGCGTGCATTTTTGAAGCAATTGGTGCAGCATGTCTATGATGGCTATAACGATAGGAGTACACTGCTAAATTTAAATAAACTTTCAGTTAAAAAAGAGCCAACTGATTGATACCCTTGCAGCATATGTCATAGAGAAAAAGTTTCTGTCACAAAACGATAGCACCTCTATAATAATATATAAACAATAGATCATAATATACAAAACCAACTTTTTTATGGCCCAAGTTAAATATAGTAATGCTCCTCTAGGACTAAAAAAGGGCCCTTATCTTAAATAATATAGAAACACATTTTGTATAAATGCATGAGCTTTTAGGATCCGTGTGTGACACATATTATTTATTGGCAACCATTCCTCTATATGACCTCTGTTCGTGTATATGTTCATACCCATATGAGGCACAAATAAAACTATGTTGCAAATCCCATGTTGGTCTCTCGTTGTGCAGTCCCCTTGTTGATAGAACCCAGGTTGGTTCCAATATTGGACCTTGTGGTTCCCATAAAATATGTGTTGGCTTTGTGATATTGTGACAGTACAACGGGATATTGTGTTCGGACAGTTTATCCGCAAAAAAGCTTGCATTGTTCATACTTTTTCATTGGTATATATGCACATTACTTTTACATTGCGCTTTTGAGATACCGGGTATTTCTTGCAAATAAAGGATTTATAAATTTAGACACACATGTTTTTTTAATGCAACAGGAAATCCGGTCAGGGCTCAGTATAATCGAGAAAATATTGTGTGTACAAACCCAAGTAATAATGTAGAGGTTCCTCGTGGTCGGCATATAGTGTAGCATCTTATTATGGGAATTTTAATGCATGTTCAAGTCTGTCTCGAAATGTCTCAACAAATGAGCTTTTGTGACTTTGTGTGTTTCGGTTAATTCAGTTCCTGAGGCGAGGTATAAAACCCGGAACTATCCGGAAATCTTTATGGTAAAACCCGGATCCGATATAAATGGTTATAACTTCATTATTATTCGTCCGATATTAATTATAATGGTACCGTTGTAAAGAAGATCCTCTACAGATTCTAACCATATCAAAATATTTTATGGCAGGGTCGTAGTCGGCCTGTAAATCGCGGACAAAGTCGGCCTGTTTTAACGTTTTTTTTTACACACGCAAATGCCGAAAAGAAAACCCGGATCCGATATAAATGGTTATAACTTCATTATTATTCGTCCGATATTAATTATAATGGTACCGTTGTAAAGAAGATCCTCTACAGATTCTAACCATATCAAAATATTTTATGGCAGGGTCGTAGTCGGCCTGTAAATCGCGGACAAAGTCGGCCTGTTTTAACGTTTTTTTTTACACACGCAAATGCCGAAAAGAAAACCCGGATCCGATATAAATGGTTATAACTTCATTATTATTCGTCCGATATTAATTATAATGGTACCGTTGTAAAGAAGATCCTCTACAGATTCTAACCATATCAAAATATTTTATGGCAGGGTCGTAGTCGGCCTGTAAATCGCGGACAAAGTCGGCCTGTTTTAACGTTTTTTTTTACACACGCAAATGCCGAAAAGAAAACCCGGAACCGATATAAATGGTTATAACTTCATTATTATTCGTCCGATATTAATTATAATGGTACCGTTGTAAAGAAGATCCTCTACAAATTCTAACCATATCAAAATATTTTATGGCAGGGTCGTAGTCGGCCTGTAAATCGCGGACAAAGTCGGCCTGTTTTAACGTTTTTTTTTACACACGCAAATGCCGAGAAGAAAACCCGGAACCGATATAAATGGTTATGACTTCATTATTATTCGTCCGATATTAATTATAATGGTACCGTTGTAAAGAAGATCCTCTACAGATTCTAACCATATCAAAATATTGTATGGCAGGGTCGTAGTCGGCCTGTAAATCGCGGACAAAGTCGGCCTGTTTTAACGGTTTTTTTTACACACGCAAATGCCGAGAAGAAAACCCGGAACCGATATAAATGGTTATAAATGCATTATTATTCGTCCGATATTAATTATAATGGTACCGTTGTAAAGAAGATCCTCTACAGATTCTAACCATATCAAAATATTGTATGGCAGGGTCGTAGTCGGCCTGTAAATCGCGGACAAAGTCGGCCTGTTTTAACGGTTTTTTTACACACGCAAATGCCGTAAAGAAAACCCGGAACCGATATAAATGGTTATAAATGCATTATTATTCGTCCGATATTAATTATAATGGTACCGTTGTAAAGAAGATCCTCTACATTTTCTAACCATATGAAAATATTTTATGGCAGGATCGTAGTCGGCCTGTAAATCGCGGACAAAGTCGGCCTGTTTTAACGGTTTTTTTTTACACACGCTAATGCCGTAAAGAAAACCAGGAACCGATATAAATGGTTATAAATGCATTATTATTCGTCCGATATTAATTGTAATGGTACCGTTGTAAAGAAGATCCTCTACAGTTTCTAATAATGTTAAAATATTTTATGGCAGGGACAGTGTTAACCTGTAAATCGCTGTGCGGTAAAAGTTGACCGAAAAATACCGTGTTTTTTTTAACACAGAACAATGTCTTGAGGAAAACACGGAAAAGCTAAAAGGGGTTATAAAAGCATCCTTTTCCCAACCGACCATACATTTTTGGTACCGTTGTTACGGTATTGTTCCACTGTTTCTAAATATGTAAAAAATATTGTGAGAAAGCATAATATGAAATAAGGCGAAGCATCAAAGCGAAAATGGTTATAAATGCATTATTATTCGTCCGATATTAATTATAATGGTACCGTTGTAAAGAAGATACTCCACAGTTATTAACCATGTCAAAATAATTTATGGCAGGGTCAGAGTCCGCCTGTAAATCCCGGTCAAAGTCAGCCTGTTTTAACGGTTTTTTTTACACACGGAAATGCCTTAAGGAAAACCCGGAGAAGGTAAACGGGGTTATAAAACAGTATTATTGACTCGATATTAATTATAATGGTATTGTAGTACAGGAGAACCTCCACAGTTTCTAACCATCTAAAAATATTTTAAGGCAGGTTCAGATTCAGCCTGTAAATCGCGGTCAAAGTCGGCCTATTTTAACGTTTTGTACACGCGCAAATGCCTATAGGACTACCCGGAAAAGGTGATAAAATCATCACTTTCCCAACCGACCATACATTATTTGATACCATTGTAATGTAAACAATGGACCTATTCCTACGGCCGTGTTAATACCAATATGAAAAGATGCCATATCAATCCACAACCCCTGGGTAGGTAGATGGGCACCTTAGACCACTAAGTCACGGTAACTATGTCTGTTACTGCTACTTTTGACATTGATATTACCAGTTAAATGTCAATTTCGTGACATGGTTCATGCAATACCCTGAAATTTTCCGGGGACACAGTAACAACAACTGCCAATTAAGGATACAATGGTCGCGATCACAGGTTAGTGCCACCCTTGTATATCTGCTCTTGGCATGTTGTTCTTACTTACTGTCAATCGAAGATTTGGGTCTTGGGTAGATATACAGCTTGTTGTCAAACCGTTCCGATCCGAATACTTAAATAAGAAGTTTTTTGTTAAGAAAAAAATCATAACTGCAATACAAGTCTAGCTTTGATCACGATATAAATCATATAAACATTTTATGAATCGGTGTTGATATAAAGTGTGTTAATTGACCTTGTGCTCGAATTGTTGTGTTTGATTTTATTTACTTACAATGCCTTTAGTAGTGGGACATAGCCAGACAAAGTACTTGTCTGATTATTTGTGTAAGGGATCGTACACAGTGTTCTCGTATTCTGGATATAAAACGCTCCAGTTTATGTACGAGAGGGACGTTTTTGAAGTTGCGCCTTTCTTTTCGGTAAGTACCGTGCACAGTACATATATATATATATATATATTATGATATGATTATATATTGTATATATGGGTAGATTGCTCACTATGTATTGTTCACGATGTCTATACATAGTTATTTACGGGTGCATACAATCACCGCAAAGTACAGAAAAGCATCGAATAGCACCGAAAAGCACCGAAAATACACTCAATTTCTCGCTATATATATGCAATATATCGTTTCTAGTGTGTGTTAACGGGTTTAATTAGTTAATTAATGGTTATATGATTGTATGTCTATACTACAAAATTGGATAAATATCGGCAATATACCGACCGAAATGCTTTTCCTGTGAAGACCGAAAAGCACTCAATTTCTCGCTATATATATATATATATAGAGTTCCTATAAACGGATTTAAATTAAATAAAAGTTAAGAAAAACATGTGTGGAAAAATACCAAATAAGCCAGATACTTCATTCTGATTTCGTCAATACTGTACAGATCTTAAATTTACGGATCATTGTAATTTCCTGCAACGATATCTATTCATACGACACACGAACACTAACACGGATCTTAATTAAGCAGACAAATGCTTCTGCTATTCACAAATTCACACGAGCCGCACTTTTATAAAGGATAATAACTGAATATACACTTATTGACAGAGATCAACGCAAATGTATATTATGTAACCTAAATGACATCGAGGATGAATTTCACTTTGTTCTTAAATGTCCTTATTATAATGATGTTAGGAATGCATTAATTCCGAAATATTATAGAATCCGACCGAATATGTTCATGTTTATTAAACTACTTAATAGCACAAACAAAACTGTATTAAGAAAGCTAGCCATGTATTGTTTAACATGCTTTAAAATAAGAGAAAATGTCATATATATGTAGTGTTAAATAGAAGTACATTTTTCACAAAAAAAAATAAGGTCAGAAATATGTAACTGTATCTATATTTTTGTAAACCTATATGCATAACATTGTGTGACCACTGTGTATTAAACCCATCCATGTACCATTCTCACGAAATATGTTCACGAAATATATTTCGTGTTTATTTAGATTATTTATTCTTTAAAATTATGTGTGTTTTTGGGTGTACTTCAACGCATGCTGTTATTTATATGTATGTTAATAACGATGAGCTTCACATGCTTAAGTCAAAAATAAACTATTCTGTTATATTTGCAAAGGCAGCAGCATCATACTAAAACAATCCCAGAAAAATAATGAATATCAACCGACATGACCGACAGAAATGATTCGATGCACGATGTGAATCAAAATTTAGTTTAAGTAATACGACACAAAGAAACTTTTTTAGTTTACGGATCATTTCGGCTTAGAGGACTAAGACAGTCATGTAAAATATCAAATAAAATATATAGTTATAATCAACTGGTAGCAAGTTATAAATATATCGGCAATGTACCAACCGAAAAGCACTTCATGCTGTTTATCATCTTATACGTAAATTGATGTAAATGTTTTAAGTTTTTCTAATTGACGTGAAACTCTTAAATAGAAATTGCAGCATGAATTTTAGTTCATGTGCTTTGTATTAATAATAGCGATTTTAATGGTTCCATTAAAACCATTTATTGCGCGAGCATCGAGACACTTTTGAGTTATTGATGTTAGCACAATGCAAGGTGACACAATATTATCAGTTTTTAATTATGTGTAATTTCATTCGCACCTCTCGCTTAACTCAACGTTCAAAGGCACGCGCACTTTCACACTTTATTAGCGCCGTCTTTAATCTGTTCTATCTCTTTTTACAGAACAGATTGATGTGAACTTAATGAACACAATTATTTTAACTAATGCAAGTTTAGCTAGAATTAATATATGACTTCTTGCTATACAATCATTATCATTCGAAAATGGATCTTATTTAATTGTGGTTCCTTCTTTGAACTTATGCTGTCCGCCAACATATAGAAAAGGTAGTGTCAGTAATAAATGTATTGCTTTAGATTCACATGTTTGTTTTTTTTAAGATATGTAAGATGCAAATGTGTCTAACTTATATTGTTTTCTGGTCTTTAAGCTATCTGATATATGTGACTACGTGCTATTTTGTTGGAGAAATGAAAGATTCAAATGTGTCTTATTTATATTTTATCCATGTATCGTGTGTATTCAGTGTCATGCGAAAATATATCTTATTTCTTAATTTCCACCTTCACACTTTATTAGCGCCGCCTTTAATTAGTTCATTAAATTAATTAATTTAATATAATGTGCAACGGTGAGGTGGATCAATGCTCGTTGTTAATTTAAATACACACCACTTCAGCAATAAATGAAATCAGTTATTTTGGCTGTAAATCCATTTTTTTCCGTACAGTAGCCATGTTCCTGTGTATTGAGCTGATAAGATCACCACAGCAAGTTGCTAATACACAGTGTAGACTTAAACGAAATTGGTTATTTTGACTGTAAATCCAATTTTTCCAGTACAGTAGCCATTATGACCATGTTCCTGTGTATTGAGCTGATACGATACCCACAGCAGGTTGCTTATACACAGTGTAGACTTCCCCTGTTTTATTATAGTATTTGTTATTTACCTGCTTGGAATAAATGACGTGTATTCATTCGGGTCTGATGGCGTTTTGTTAAAGGTCATTTAATGCAGCAAAGCTGGTTTTCTGACTTAATTTTTTAATCATTTCAATGTAAAAAAGAAATAATGAAACAATGAATGTGTAATTTAATTCTCAACTCTCGCTTAACTCAACGTTCAATGGGACGCGCATAGTTCTTTTTATAAATTATGTACAAATATAATATGCTGTACATTGTTGTTTATTTACTCAAGAAGTACCAGAAAGAAGCATTGTTATGTATAAAGCGCTTTACTTTTTCAAAATTCTACATTAAATAAAGAAATATCGTATTTTTTGGTTAAGTGTACGTGCTTGATATATATTCATAAAATAGCAGTTTTTTTTTAAACATTCGGTCTTTAACCTTTAATTTGATGCAAATGAAAAGAAGAACTGCCTTTTTTATTTTTATACTTAAATCAACATTTAACGAAGTCATTATTGACTAAATAAATATGTACATTTTTTCACTCCATTAAAATCGGCCCTTATAGTTTACTTTCATGTATATATAGAATAATTGAGTGCTTTTCGGTGATTCTATGCTGGCGCGATAGTGCTTTTCGGTTGCAAATAAAAATACTTTTGTGCGTGATCTTTACACTTAAATCAATATTTAACGAAGTGATTAATTACTTAATTAATACGTACATGTTTTCAATCCATTATAAACGGCACTTATGGCTTACTTTCATGAAAATATGAAGAAATTGAGTGCTTTTCGGTGATTCTGTGCTGTCGCGGGAGTGCTTTTCGGTCGTCACATGAAGTGCTTTTCGGTCGGTATATTGCCGATATTTATCCAATATGGGGCATTAATACATCATAATAAACACAAGGTAGTATAAATATGCATGAAATATAACCATTTTTATCTAATTTAGTCCATTAACACACAATAGAAACGCATTTTTGCATATATATTGCGAGAAATCGAGTGCTTTTCGGTCTTCACATGAAGTGCTTTTCGGTCGGTATATTGCCGATATTTATCCAATTTTGGGCATTAATACATCATAATAAACACAAGGTAGTATAAATATGCATGAAATATAACCATTTATAACTAATTTAGTCCGTTTACACACAATAGAAACGCAAGTTTTCATATATATAGCGAGAAATTGAGTGCTTTTCGGTCGTCACATGAAGTGCTTTTCGGGCGGTATATTGCCGATATTTATCCAATTTTGGGCATTAATACATCATAATAAACAAAAGGTAGTATAAGTATGCATAAAATATAACCATTTATAACTCATTTAATCCGTTACTCACACAATAGAAACGCAATTTTTCATTTATATACAAGAAATTGATTGCTTTTCGGTCTTGACATGAATTGCTATTCGGTCGGTATATTGCCGATATTAATCCAATTTTGGGCAAAATGTAGTATAGACATACATTCATATAACCATTAATAACTAATTAAACCCGTTAACACACGCTAGAAACGATATATTGCATATATAGAGAGAGAAATTGAGTGCCTTTCGGTGCTTTTCGGTGATTGTATGGACCGACTTAAATACCAATAGAGCGTGACACAAACACAGCACAATTGTTTATTTCGGCAAACATTTTGATATTATTTGCTTTTAAACATAGCTTTTAATGACTATTGATAGATGAATAATGTTATACTATTATTTGTAATTTCAAAACATGTTACTTGGTGATTTTATTCACGTTCTATAAATACATCAGTTATTCTTATTAACCTGATGCCTGTTGTCTGCTACTGTTACAATACGACGCTTAAAAATGTGGATTGCATAAAGTTAAAGGTCACATTCCGTGTGCACTATATTACTTGTAATAATGCATTATAAATATGTCAAGCATGTTCACTTTAACAAATACGATACTTCTTTATGTAATGTAGAATTTTGCAAAGGTAAAGCGCTATATATATGACAATGTTTTATTTTTTCTTGTTGATTAAAAACAAAAACAAAATATAACAATACATATCATATGTGTACATACTTTTTTAAACCAATATAATGAATCACGTGATGTTTTTATAATTTTGTTAAGCGTGCGTGATATTGAACGTAGATTTAAGCGAGTTATGCGATTTAAAAACTGATACCACTCAGCTTGATTTACAATTCATGTTCCAACGCGCCAATGTATTTAATTAAATGGTTTCATGAAATTGTGTTTAAAAGCATAACGATTGAAAGTCAGTAAGAAACACAGTTTTGCACATAAAATGATCGCCAACAGACCCGAATTAATACACTTCATAAATGCCAATCAGATAAAAAACAATTCCAATAATACAACAGGGGAAGTCTACACTGTGTATTAGCCACCTGCTGTGGTTATCCCTATTTATCAGCTCTATCTCAGGCACCTGGCTACTGTTATGAACAAATTGGATTTACTGAAAATAACTGATGTCATTTATTGCCAAATTGTTATGTACATATAAAATAAACAACGAGAGTGGACCCACATCATTGTTGCACATTAGTATAAACTTCACTGTAATCTAGGCGCCCCGTAATCTGTTCTTAAAATAGACATAGCCTTAATAAAGACGGCGCTAATTAAGTTGGATATTAAAGAAGCTACATTAAGCGCACTGAAAAAGATGAATTGGACACATTTGCATCTTTCATTTATTACAAAGCATGTGAATATGTACAATACTTTTATTACTGACACATTATTCTTAAAGTCGACGGACAACATAAGAGGGAACCACAATTAAATAAGATCCATTTTCGCAGGATAGTGGTTTTTTTAGAAAATATTCACATATTATTTTTAGCTTGCATTAGTTACAATAATAAGTTCGCGTGCCATTGAACGTTGAGTTAAGCGAACGGTGCGAATTAAAATCTGAAACTATTATGTCATCTGTACTAACAGCATTAACTCAATGGTGTCAAATCCTCTATAGTCAATTAAAGGGGCATTTTCATTTTTTGAAGTAGTTAAAAACCAACTTGTAGTGAGTGATATTTTGATGCAACCAATTGAAACTTTTGACTTTAAATGACGAAAAATCGGATATGGGTGCATTGTGTGTGCTATGTATAAAACATGACAGTCACTACAAAATCGTATATATAATATACTCTGTAAGAGACGTTACATATTATGACATTTCAAATTTAAACCACAAAATTGACAATTATCCAAAGATATATCATTCATTTTAGTGAAGGAATGATATATTATAATAACCATGAAAAGTATTTCCGTTTGACTATGCCTTTAACGAAATAATTTTTCATAATAATATATATAAAATAAACGAGAGTAATGATACCTTCCTTTCATGTATAGTGTACATGTAAGACAAACAGATTCTTTAAATTCATCGCTGTCATTACATCAGTCTATTAGCATCTCATTCGCAATGAAATAATTTGCATTTCACGTGTGCAGAAAATGATTCATATTTTGGTAATAGGAATTGTACTTCTCTTTAGCGTATCTTACAAAAGTATAAGCACGCATTGCAGAAAGCACTTTTTAGAACAAAAAAATCAACGAAAGACTGACTTGCCTTTCGCTAGTAGTAAAATCGTTTTAAACGTCTTATGTAAACAAGACCACAAGCTGAAATAACTGCACAAAAATATGAGATTGTAAACGTATATTGCATTTAACACCAGAGAGAGAGAGAGAGAGACTTGAACGCTCCAAGGCTGCGGGTAAAAACTTGTACGAATTGGTCCAAAATCAACGAATTAGTATGCATTCATAGTGCAATGTTCTCGTTTAAAGTAAAATTCACTAACAAACTCAAATTCGTATATTCGAGCTCTCATCATGATTTTGATTTCAGTCTTCATGAAACGAGTCTTAATTTATACAGATTTTTTGTTATTGTACGAATGAGTAAGTGCTAATTATTAGATCTAGTTGATTAAGTGCACACTAATTTTGAAACATGAAATAATAATGTAAATAGCATTCATTTCTGTGAACTCAGGTTTATTCGCGAATATTAGTATGTTCAGTAGTCAGGCTAGAGACCGACCGGAATGAAAATAATGAGCTATGTAACAGAACTTGTTTTCATTGTACAGATAAGATCGAGGATGAAATACATGTACTCGTTCACTGTCCGTTGTATGTTGATGTTCAGGAGGGTTGACATAATTTATAACTGATATAGTCTTTAATTGTAAGCTATGTAAATATTGTCGTTGTTTTTAGGGTCTGTTAGTTATAAATCAAGCGTGGGTAACCATTGCTAATGAGTTAATTTCCGACCTGGTCATAATATACTTGATTTCTTAAACCATTTTATATTATGCGCGTTAGTGCATCTTATCGCAGTGTCATTGTTTTACGTAAATATATTTATATATCTATCAACGGTTACTAGATTTACCGAAAGCGCGGGTACAAATTAATGCTCGTGTAAACACGTTCATAAAAACATAAATTGCATCAAGATTATGACTTTGTTGAAATTATGATCTGTTTACGTCGTATTTGCTCAATCAGCATTTAGTAGTATAAGTCTTATAATCTAAGTAATTTACGTCATCAACAATGCCACCAAAACCGTTTATGCGATTCTAATTAAGAGCGCAGTATTTAGCAGATTTGAATAGAAACCAACACTCGTTAAGTCATGTAACGCGCTAAAGAAAGTATATAATGGCCATTGAAGAAACATGCCTAATTTGTGAAATTTCTGAAGTCGCGAATTCTTCAGAATTGTGAAAATGAGTCGCGAACTTGCAATATTTGCGAAAACACGTGAGTTTTCCAAATTGTGATTTTTTAAAGATTAAATGTAGTAAATAGTTAGTATTCAATAATTTCATTTTTTTTACACTTCATTTATTCGGAAATTTAAACATCGCATGCCATTAAACTGAAATAATGACCCTATGATTATATCTTCAATATACTTAGTATAAGAATAATTTTTGTGTGAACGCATCTCCTTGCAATTTCAATTGATTTTCTTTCAACTCATGGACATTATTCAGGGCGACATGCAGTTGTGCGTAATTGCGGAAAGTTATGTACTGTCTATTATGTAGAAAGTTATGGCCATTGGAATATCTGATTCTATTAACCCCAATTGTTCCTGAATCTGAATACCTAATTCCCCCATACAAAGGTTAATATTTATGTGTAAATTGTTATTCATGATAACAATTCACTGTCTCAGTAAAACGGCTATTACCGTCAAACACAGTATTTATATAGTATTCCGTATCTGAAAAAGTGTTCATTTCATAAAGCATGTATGTTTCCTTGGTTAAGAAAAAAAAATATTCATATGTTGAATAAGGTTGAGCATTTTGATCGAGGCAATGTAAATACAAACACGCTTGTATGTGTTAGTGTTATTCTATTATATCATTAAAACACCCTTGTAAATGTTTGGTCATATCTTCTGACCACATCTAGAATATCAGAACCATACTACGGAATTTCAATAACATCTTTTGCAAAAATTGATTGTGTATATTTGTAAGTATTATACTGAATAATACAAATAAATCCGTATCAACTCGCTTTCAACTGTGTTTCTGTTTTTGAAGTTTTTAATATGCATTGTTTATTCGTACACAGTACGGTGTGCCAAACCTGTAATAGTGAGAATTGAGCCATGAATACATTGTATCCTAAATGAATACACAAGATCCTTATCAGTGAATTCATTATATGATTTTCTCCAGAAATGAGATACACAGTAAATTCGCTGCTGCCTAATACACAACTCATAGTGAAACATTTGTAATTGAAAAATAAATGACCGCACACTATAGAATCGTCATTATAATTATCATGTTTCTTGATATTACTTGTTTTATCACAATCGTATATAAAGTAGGGCGAGATTATTAATAGCACTATCCGGATTCCGTACTTTAATAATACTTGTTAGGATTTTCAACTAAATTTTCTGAGTCCCCTAAACCTAAATTTTCATAAAGGACCACACTCGTGTCACTTATATGCAACGTTATGAATGCCCTTCGTAACGGTCATTTGGTCACGCTTGGTCAATATTTGTGCCCGCCTGAGCCCCTCCCCTGTGATGACCCCACCAATTTAAGGTAAAACCTAAGAAACTGGTCGTATGCATGCGCGATAAGAATTTTCATCCTTCTTTGTCCCCATCTCACCTGAATCTTATTTTTCTCAATTTCTCTTGTATGAACGGAACATGAATATATTGTTTTTTCTTCACATCAAATCCCGTTCATTGTACATTAAACCATATTTACAGGTTGTTGTTTTCGTCGTCGGTGCAAATGACATCGGCACAAAGACCCCGGTTCGAGTTTTTGAGGACATCGTGGCACTCTGTGAAGGGGTACACAACGCTACACCAAGCGCGACTATCCTTATATCCGAACTACTCCCAAGGGCACGGAACCGCTTCAATGGCAACGGTTATCGACAAGACTTCCTAGAACACTGGAACTACGATGCTGGCGTTGTCAACAAGCTGCTACGCGAGTTTGCCAGCAAGGTGCCGTGGGTTCGTGTCATTGAACATCCGGAATTCCACACCATGTTCGGTAAACAAACTTACGTTTTACTGTATCTTCTTATACTATGTGAACCCGTAATATCGATCCACACGTTTAACTATCGATAATGCTTTTGGATATTTGAGTTTGATAGTACTATTCTTTCGCCCGCAAGTAACTTCAATTTTCCCTGAATATGTAATATGAAAAGACGCTACAATTGGCTAATGTTTTACGCTCTCTTAAAGTTTGTTAACTATTGGCCTACTTACATCAAGCTTCCGTGCGGCAGAGTTTGAGAGGTCGCATATAGAACGGGAGGTTATGGGTTCGAAGACCGCCAATATCAGGATGTTTTGACATTCAAAAACTATTTTGCTAACACACATTGGAAAAATATAGATGTTGACATTGGTGATCAATCTTGTGGCACTGTTATTATATATTATGTATTCAACATAACTATGGTGGTATCATGGAATATCGACCTCGACTTAAATGTCCATCATCTTTAATTATGGCGAACAACGCAAATTCGTAACACATGGGTGTTTCGTAAACAATGCGAAATTTTAAATTTTGAAGAAAAACTTAACTGCTATTCTTATTATTGTTTATCTATACATTTCTCTAAAAACAATAGTTGTTCATTTTTTTAACAATCTTAGCTTGGTCTCATTGCAGGAGCCAATGTCTATCTCCTCAGCAGAGATGGTCTGCATCTGACCATAGATGGTACGAACACGGTTGCAAGCAACATAGAAACAGCCGTCACGTCTCTAACGAAACCAACTAGACCGACTTACCCAGGGCCTGATACTCAGTCCAGCCGTCCCGCGCCTACACATACAACACCGACATACGAATATGGACCCCGGCGTTACAGTGATGTTCTATCAGGTCAGGGCGTAACGTCACATGGTGGTGGTGGTGGTGGTAGTAGGGGTGGTGGTGGTAGTGGTGGTGGTTGTTGTGGTGTTGGCGGTGGTGGTAGTGGTAGTGGTGGTGGTGGCGGTGGTGGTGGTAGGGGTGGTGGTGGTGGTGGTGGCGTTGGTGGTGGTGGTGGTGGTGTTGGTAGTAGGGATGGTGGTAGTAGGGGTGGTGGTGGTGGTGGTGGTAGTAGGGGTGGTGGTGTTGGTAGTAGGGTTGGTGGTAGTAGGGGTGGTATTGGTGGTGGTGGTGGTGGTGGTGGTGGTGGTGGTGTTGGTAGTAGGGATGGTGGTGGTAGGGGTGGATACAATATACAATATGAATATACAACGAAAAAAAGTCTAAAGGTATATTTACAATGATATGCACAACCATTTTTGTACTTCAGTCACTTTTTCGCAATTTAATTTAAACCACACCATTATTGATAACGTTTGTTTCGAACGCTAACCATTCTGACCATTTTTTTACAAACCCGCGATCACGTAGAAGCGAGTTATTTTATGCCTATGGAAGTTTTCTAGTATGCATGACAAACACAAGATCCAAAATGCGTTTTGGGCTCGTTCGAATTTTTAACAAATATTTTACTGTTAACTAAAATGCCACGTCCGACTTGTCATTAAAATCCAGAGAGTCAAACGAAATGCACATCCACATTATGCTCTCTTTCAATTTATCTTACATTTTTTTAACCACATACACATGTCTGCTCTTTTTTAATCTTATCGAAGTTTACAATAATGCATGACAAACAAACAATCCTAAATACGTTTTGCATTTGATGATGCTTTGAATAAATAATTAACTGTTAAAAACAAACCACGTTCATATGTCGTCGCTAATTCTATCGAAAATGCGTTTAAACTATGTGTCGTATTCTGAGAAAACTGGGCATAATGCATGTGCGTACAGTGTCGTCCCAGATTAGCCTGTGCAGTTCGCACAGGCTTATGAGGGACGACACTTTCCGCCTTAATGGTATCTTTGCTAAGAAGAGACTTCATTTAAACGAAAAATGTCATAACAGCGAAGAGTGTCGACCCTGTTTAGCCTGTGTGGACTGTATGTTAAATATTTTGAGGTTAAACTAGTTTTTTTCGTCACTGAAATGACCACACACGATATACGTCACAAATCTCCTAATTTAAATGTAAAGCTACAAGGCAATGCAAAATTAATAAAACATTATCTTATGAAAATGAATGAAGATGTTTCGATTAAAGATTTATAAATTTACGGAAAAAGATTTTATGTTAGTCAATTGTGTTTTGCTATGAGCAGGGATGTGCGAATAACTGTAAACTTTTGCTGAGCAAGTCATTCATGCTATAATACAGAATTGCAGTTTACCTACATATTTTTCAAAAGGTCAGATAGCTTAATTGGTAGAGCAACCCAGGCCGGTATCATTAGATGGCTCATGGGTGGGTTCGGGTTCGAATCCCGATCTGAACTTCGTAGGTAAACTTGTGGTTGCAAGGCTGGAAACGGATAGTGTGACAATTTGTTTTCGGCGGGGTTTTGGGCTAACCGTTCAGTTCATCAGTTCGTCTAGTCACATGAAACCGTTTAATATGGCCTGTTTGTTGTTTAATTGCTGATTAACATATTTGACACAAATCGTGCAGTCCCGCTTTAACTCCTTATTTATGTTGGCTATATTGCACTTTACCGGTACGCTGCCATCATGGATTCCGAAATTTGCGCAACTTAACACTAATTATAAGGGCTTGGGTTATAGTGCGTACCGGTAAAGTGCAATTGCCCCGGACTGTTTAGTTGCTCTTATCCGCAGATGGTATTCGAACCATATATACTTCAGATGAGTGCAGACATAAGGTGATTTTATCTATTTTACAAACAGCAGCTTTTGTGCGATTTTAAAACAAAAAAGTTACTTAGTTACAAGGACTGTTATGTTGCTCTTATCTGCAGTTGGTTTTCGATCCATAAATGTTTCTTCCCGATTTGTGCAAAATAAGGGTTTATATGAACTACACGGTCGGCAAATTATCACCATTTTACAAACGGAAGCTTTTGTGGGCTTTTCAAACATTGCCTCGTGTGACCTTTTAAACTGCAAATATATCGTTCTAAATCATAAAACAATTTCAATGAAATGTACATGTAATTCTTTGGAAACGTTTTTCTAAGCAAGTTAATCATGCTATTCAACAGCATTGCAGTTTACCCATATATTTTTCAAAAGGTCAGAATAGCTTAATTGGTAGAGCAACCCAGGCCGGAATCATATCTTATTTAGATGGCTAATGGGTGGTTTCGGGTTCGAATCCCGATCTGACCTTCGTAGGTAAATTGTGGTTGCAAGGATGGCAACGAATAGGATGACAATCTGTTTTGGGCGGGGTTTTTGGGCTAACAGTTCAGTTCATTAGGTCACATGAAACCCTTTAATATGGCCCGTTTGTTGTTGAATTGCTGATTAAAGTAATAATTGAAAGTTCATTTCCTTACTTTTTAATAAAAGTCTTTACGAACTCCAGGTTCTTCTGCTAGAAGTGCCTTTAATGATTTAATTCAAATATTTTCTGTATATAAGTTGTGAGTTAGTTTCTTCACGGTGCGTATATTGTATATTGTCATCTAGATTTGCGTGTGTAAAAAAAAACCGTTAAAACAGGCCGACTTTGTCCGCGATTTACAGGCCGACTACGACCCTGCCATACAATATTTTGATATGGTTAGAATCTGTAGAGGATCTTCTTTACAACGGTACCATTACAATTAATATCGGACGAATAATAATGCATTTATAACCATTTATATCGGTTCCTGGTTTTCTTTACGGCATTAGCGTGTGTAAAAAAAAACGTTAAAACAGGCCGACTTTGTCCGCGATTTACAGGCCGACTACGACCCTGCCATAAAATATTTTGATATGGTTAGAATCTGTAGAGGATCTTTTTTACAACGGTACCATTATAATTAATATCGGACGAATAATAATGCATTTATAACCATTTATATCGGTTCCGGGTTTTCTTTACGGCATTTGCGTGTGTAAAAAAACCGTTAAAACAGGCCGACTTTGTCCGCGATTTACAGGCCGACTACGACCCTGCCATAAAATATTTTGATATGGTTAGAATCTGTAGAGGATCTTCTTTACAACGGTACCATTATAATTAATATCGGACGAATAATAATGAAGTTATAACCATTTATATCGGTTCCGGGTTTTCTTCTCGGCATTTGCGTGTGTAAAAAAAAACGTTAAAACAGGCCGACTTTGTCCGCGATTTACAGGCCGACTACGACCCTGCCATACAATATTTTGATATGGTTAGAATCTGTAGAGGATCTTCTTTACAACGGTACCATTATAATTAATATCGGACGAATAATAATGCATTTATAACCATTTATATCGGTTCCGGGTTTTCTTCTCGGCATTTGCGTGTGTAAAAAAAACCGTTAAAACAGGCCGACTTTGTCCGCGATTTACAGGCCGACTACGACCCTGCCATACAATATTTTGATATGGTTAGAATCTGTAGAGGATCTTCTTTACAACGGTACCATTATAATTAATATCGGACGAATAATAATGAAGTCATAACCATTTATATCGGTTCCGGGTTTTCTTCTCGGCATTTGCGTGTGTAAAAAAAAACGTTAAAACAGGCCGACTTTGTCCGCGATTTACAGGCCGACTACGACCCTGCCATAAAATATTTTGATATGGTTAGAATTTGTAGAGGATCTTCTTTACAACGGTACCATTATAATTAATATCGGACGAATAATAATGAAGTTATAACCATTTATATCGGTTCCGGGTTTTCTTTTCGGCATTTGCGTGTGTAAAAAAAAACGTTAAAACAGGCCGACTTTGTCCGCGATTTACAGGCCGACTACGACCCTGCCATAAAATATTTTGATATGGTTAGAATCTGTAGAGGATCTTCTTTACAACGGTACCATTATAATTAATATCGGACGAATAATAATGAAGTTATAACCATTTATATCGGATCCGGGTTTTCTTTTCGGCATTTGCGTGTGTAAAAAAAAACGTTAAAACAGGCCGACTTTGTCCGCGATTTACAGGCCGACTACGACCCTGCCATAAAATATTTTGATATGGTTAGAATCTGTAGAGGATCTTCTTTACAACGGTACCATTATAATTAATATCGGACGAATAATAATGAAGTTATAACCATTTATATCGGATCCGGGTTTTCTTTTCGGCATTTGCGTGTGTAAAAAAAAACGTTAAAACAGGCCGACTTTGTCCGCGATTTACAGGCCGACTACGACCCTGCCATAAAATATTTTGATATGGTTAGAATCTGTAGAGGATCTTCTTTACAACGGTACCATTATAATTAATATCGGACGAATAATAATGAAGTTATAACCATTTATATCGGATCCGGGTTTTACCATAAAGATTTCCGGATAGTTCCGGGTTTTATACCTCCCCGTTCCTGATGCGCATGCGCATTGTCTACTTCTCGTGTGGTCGCCATTATACAAAATGTCTAACCAGGTATTTATTTTTTCAATAAGTCGATTTATTGTAGTATTGTCATTGCACTATTTGACTTGTATTTTCTCTATTTCAGTACGAAAGCAGTGAAACCAACCCCAAGACCCTGTAAGTGTTCAATATATGTTTGATTTGTGAACATCCGGCTTTATGTATTGAAATGAAACGTGTGTACTTTTGTGTTTTTTTCTTGTTTCGATTTGTTTATCTGGTAATTTTTCACGATTTTCCTGTATCTTTTATAAAGCTACGTAGGGAATTTGGACCCGTCAGTAACGGAAGGCCTGATCATGACGCTATTTGGACAGATCGGACCTTGTAAAAGCTGTAAAATCATTCTCGAGGTGAGCTTTTTGTATTGAAATTACCTCCCTTTGTTACAGCTGAGATATTGTTTTGGTGACACAAAATCAAGATAGTTTGTTTAGATCGATGACATTCCTTTACATGTCTTTAGCAAACTGGCAAATTTATAAATGGAAATGTTAACCTAATTATCACATAGTGAATGTTATTTTAATTTATCTTCCTCTTTCATGTTATGAAACTAGCATTAAGTTTATGAGCGTATCATTGAATGAATTTGGTAGGCCACAGGTTAGATCCTCTGCTCATACTGGGACTTTTTCCACCTTTTTGTTATTTGACAGACACCTTCTAATGTGTTTGTCGAAGAGTGAATTTATTTTAAACTGCTGTTTGTCATGTCTGTACAGGCATGGAGAAAGCATGACTGTGAAAGGCGAGATTGTCTGACTTGCTGTACAGTAATTTTTGCTTCATACAATTGTAACCCTCTTGCAGTTGTTTTTTTCAGAAAAATTATTTCCTCATTACCGATTCATGATAAGCATTTTTCTTCAAATTTCATAACAACAGTCAGTAGTACGCTGAAGCATCACTAAATTCCGAGAGTAATTCCAAATGTTAATGACAGGTGTCGTGCTGTTTGGGAACAATATCATATTAACTATACAGGGCCCTCAATCTATCAAATCTGCAGCCAAATTTCGGCTGCAGTCCCCCACCTGAAAAAGTATATTTTCCCCCTAAAACTGATCCCCCCCCCTCAGAAAATGTAAAAAAATTCAACAAAAAAAAATTCGCTGATTTATAGTTGAAAATTGACTCCAATATATCACGGTCCGTTATATCGCTTTGTGCAATATAGTCCTAACAAAAAAGAAGTCTTGTTTCCGGTTACCGGACGACCCTGTTTTTTAACTGCCGACTAAAAAGTTTTTTCTGTTATAAAATCCGCATCCGAACTTAATGTCCGAAATTTACGCAACTGCGGAAAGCGTCTGGATTGTTCAGAACTGTTATTTTTGTTAATGTTTTGTTTCATTGACATTTATTTTTTTATCAATAAATGCTTTATTCAAAATGCAGTCTTAAGTTTTCAAAGAATATTTATTTGTACAGTTATTTACAGATAAAGACAAAAGTTTTTCTGTTACAAATTCCGCGTCCGAATTTTATGTCCGAAATTTACGCAACTGAGGAAATCGTCTGAATCGCTCAGAACTGCTATTTTTGTTAATGTTTTGTTTCATTTACATTTATTCTAGTCAATAAATGCTTTATTCCAAATGCAGTCTTTAGTTTTAAAAGAATATTTATTTGTACAATAATTTACAGAGAAAGGCAATCTGGATCAAACATCTTCTTATTTAGAACTATATCTGAAAGTTAGTACTATGTTGTCATGCATTTCACACTGCTGATACCTGAAAATAATGACATTCTCATTGAGTTAAATATTCAATTAAGTGTTGTGGTAAGAAAAAAAGCCTACGTACAGACACACATTTAAATTAGATTACTGTTATATAGTCATTAGATTGAGTTAAAGTCCACCTTTCTGTCCTATAGACAGGAACATATAGAAATATATGTATATAACAGCTAAACACAGTTGTTGTTGTTTTTTTTAATTAAAATTCCTCCATTTACAAAAAATTCCCCCTCCCTAGGTCTGCGGACCCCTTCCCCCAAAGTAGTGTGAGGGCGCTGACTATAAGTTCGAGAAAGCAGTCAGAGATAATCATTACGTTGCATACATGTCGCCAAGTGATTTCAACATGGTGGACTATAAAAGCAATAACGATTATCAGCAAAAATGACAAATAACAAACTAAATAACTCCAGATATCATATAATAAGTATGGATTTATGGAAAGTATGTGTCATTCAACACTGCAGAATACATTTTAGATACAAATAAAACACTTTCATTAGAAATGCAGGGGTTTTCTGGCCATTTTGGGTAAAGGAGTCTGGTCAAATTGGTATTTTTTAAATCAATGAAATGACAAATTTGGGATTATTTTTTTTATAAAACCAAATTGGGATTTTTTCCTGGAAATTTTCGAAAAAAATCGTATTACTTATAGTTGTACACTTTGGTAGATGTGATAAAATTGTGATATAATAATCATAAGACACTTCTCTTTGCAAAAAATCAGGTCTGTTTGCTTTGAGATTGGGTCTGTTTTACAACCTTTTGCAAAAAAAAACCTGAAATGTGTGTATTGAATGTCACAGAATGATTGTTTGTATATTGCAATATTATTGGTGTTAAGTCTACTATTGAAAGAAAAATAAGAAGATTATTGTTTGAAAATGGGAAACAACAAACATGGTTTTTATTTATATGTTAGTGGATCTGTGTATAATCAGATTCATGTGCATATTATGTTTGTCACTATACAGTTTACTGTTATAGCTTGTTAATGAAATGGAAGGTAAATAAATTTAATAAATTAAGTAATCTTAGTTAAACAAATCAATAACACTCAAGTATGTATCTTTATAGGTGTATTATTATTTTTATGCTCCCCGAAAATTTTTGGGGAGCATATAGTTGCCAGTTTGAAGTTCCTTCCTTACTTCCGTACTTCCTTCCTTCCTTCACACTTTTGTTACAGTTTCTCATAGCGTCTTCAATATTTTACCGATCTCTTACATATTTGGCATGTAGGTACCTTGCATGGACCTCTACTTTTTTGATGAGGTTTGAGGTCACTAGGGTCAAGGTCACTGAGGCTAATAGTAGATTTTTCCGTCACACTTTTGTTACAGTTTCTCATAGCACCTTCAATATTTTTCCGATCTCTTACATATTTGGCATGTAGGTACCTTGCATGGACCTCTACCTTTTTGATAAGGTTTGAGGTTACTAGGGTCAAGGTCACTGAGGCTAATAGTAGATTTTTCCGTCACACTTTTGTTACAGTTTCTCATAGCACCTTCAATATTTTTCCGATCTCTTTCATATTTGACATGTAGGTACCTTGCATGGACCTCTACCTTTTTGATGAGGTTTAAGGTCACTGGGGTCAAGGTCACTGAGGCTATGAATAGATTTTTTAAGGTGGTTATTAACACATAGATTGACAAAGCGCATCATCGGGGAGCATCCATCAGTTTCACTGATATTCTTGTCTTACCTTCAAACTATTGATATCTGCACTTAGCAGTTCTATTTGCAAACATCTGAATGTCAAAACATAAATTGAAAACTGTGGCACTGAATTTGGGAAAGAAAGATTATATTTTGCAATTGGGAATTTGACCGAATAATTGGTATAAAATCGACAAAAAGCCATCTAAACGTAACCTCATCGTTAACATTGGACAATATACTTAGGTGCAGTATACTTGGTTTTTCAAAAGAAGGGCTTGAAGACTCATGGTCATCACTGGAATGGGGCTTCTCCTGTATCTCAAACATGTCTTCTTGTGGCCAAAGTCGGGGTTGCTGCTTTTAGTGGTGAAAGGTCAAGGTCACTAGGTCCAAGGTCAAGGTCATTGTGACCTCTTAAAAAAAAATTCTGACAAGCTTTCATCTATTCAAAACTGCACCCACAGCTGAGCGTGGCAACGGTTATGCGGTGCTCTTGTTCCTAATTGGTATGGTACCAGTGAGTACTTTTCCCAATTGAGCAAAAACATCACTGTACGTATTGATGTCCGTAAATACCAGATGCAGAGAGATAAATTTTTGTTTTGGGTTGTGAATACAAAGGTTCTGACTGAAACCTTGGTCAGAACGTAGTCTGGGTAAAATTACTAAAACCCAGTACCTCAAGCGAGTTAAACGGTCTGTCTTAGTTAAATATGATAAATATGGATAGGAAGTATGCTGCAATTGGGCTTTATTTTTAGTTGACTACCCATAACTTGTCATAGCCAGCTCGTCGTGTCGTGTGCGTCGTCCGCGTTGTGCTGAAACCTTAACATTTTGTCAAGGTTTTAAACATTGGCTCTAAAATCAAAGTGCTTCCACCTACAACTTTGAAACATTATATGTAGTTGCACCTTGATGAGTTCTACACGCCACACCCATATTTCGGTCACTAGGTCAAAAGTCAAGGTCACTGACCTCTTAAAAAAAATTCTGGCAGCCTTTCATTTATTAAAAAATGCACCTGCAGCCGAACGTGGCACCCGTTATGCGGTGCTCTTGTTCTATTAATAAGTGAGCTGGAATGGAAAAGGCTGTGGAAACAATGTTTCTATGAATAAACAATGGTATTCAGGATGTAATGATGACATTTCAGGAGTTTATATCAAAAGTCTTTTATTTAGAAATTTCATGAAGTTGAACTGAAAGATGTCTGGTCATTTGTTATGCATAATAGTTTAAAATTGGTGAAGTTGAACAGAGAAAGTCTCAAAAAATGTATAGGTCACATACATATGTGACAATATAACACTTTACATGAATTTTGCTATGCCTTCAACAAGCAAACACTTTTTAATCTGTTAATTATTCATGTTGATATGCACAATTTTTTTCGGCAATGACTATGCTAAGAGTAATTCTATTGACATTTCCCGTATTTTGTTTGCCACATTCTGGATTTAAAGTACAGAATTGCATTTTTGCATGTGTGTTATATATTGTATTTACCAGGGCTCGCGCAAGGGGGCGACGTGAGCGACTAACTCGCTTTCTTACGCCAAAAGTGGCCTAAAATTTAAGAAATTGTAGATAAAAAGCGACTTCCAGTCTCCATCTTATCGGAATTTGTTTACATCCGTTTTTTTATGTCAAGGTCTGACTCAATTTACCAATAGACACTGTCGCAGCCCGGAGCGTGTCGCAATTGAGCGACGGGTAATTTGAGGTAAACCCCGCCCCGATTCTCCCAACCTCCGAACTTATCTAATCGGCGATTGATATTGGTCAAGTCAGCATTCAAGTCACATGGAAGCTGCCCAATCAACATTGAGTTCGCTCACAAATAATATTGGGTCATTAATGCGCAGACACTTGGAAATACACAGTTTATATTGTCGTCTGCCAACACTACGTGTATAGCGGCCGATGGCAAACATTGTATTTAAAGATAAAGAAATAAAAAGGAGCCTAACAATAAAAAAATTATTTCTAAGTTGATCACTTTACATTTCTACCAACTATCGATCTGAATTAACAAAAGGATGATGATTAAAAATTAGATCTATGTTGATGATGTTACAACTTTCTGCCAATTATCGTTTGAAATTAAAAGGTGATAATTTAGTTGTTTTTTACCCACAAACTATGCTATTGTAAAGCAATATGTCAATTAAATTGTATATTAATTACGTATTTGTTAGGTTTCTGATTTTCATTTTTTTGCTGTCAAACGATATGCACAATTTGTTTTATGTGCGTAACGCGAACAATTTTTCGGACTGTCGTTTTCGGATACATTATTTTTCGTCGATTATAATTTAATTTCTAAGTTCTTTAAAGAAGAAATAGAATGAAGAATACAGATGGGGTGATGCGGACGGTGTGGTTTATCATATTTCGAATTGTATTGACATGAAATTGCAATTGGAAAGACTATAAAACATAACAAATAATTATTAAGAAAGCATATGCTAAATGTCATATTTCAAACATAAATATTTATCTGGTCTGACAGTTTTATTAAGCTTATGTTATCTACTGCTTCATAAACATATTATCTTTGAAATACTTTAGTCCGTATAATATGATATTTACATCAAAATGGATTGAATATAGAGCCAGTAAAATTTTAGTTATTTATCTGTCGTGTCTATTATTACTTGGTTAATTAGAACTGCTGGAAAAAAAAAGATACACAAAAGAAATAAAATTATGTGTACTACAGTGGCATACTTCAATAATGTGATACACATATGTGTGTTGTAACGCCCTACATGCAAACCCTTCTGTCCGAGTCTCTCCACCTCTCCCTAGAGTCTCCTCACTTCTCCCTTAATCAGTGTTCAGGGAGACTTGAAATAATGTTATCTTTACAATAATATGACATGCCTGTAGCGGACATGGTGAAATGACTCCGCATTACTATTGGAAATTTTATTTTGGATTTCCCTTTGATCTGATCAGAGAGCAATATATTATAAGGTCCCTTAGGGCAAAGATATCTCAAACAATTACCTGTAAGTTGACCACTGTTGAATGTTGTTTGATTATTGAGGCTTATTGAAGAAAAGGATCAAAGGATATGATGATCAAGTCCATACGGCATTTGACTATTGGTAGATTCCTGTCATAAATCTCATTCATTATAATGTGTTAATAACAAGTACAATGCAAATCTCATTAAATATCATTATCTTTGTACAATTTTCATACCATGGAGAGTAATACTGTGTAAAAGCAAGATCATTTATCAGTAAATACGCATTTATGGTAATCTAGGGAAATTCAGTATGTTATTATAATGGAGGTTTGCAACACCTGTGTATAATTATGTTGCAGCATTGTTACTCATTTACACTCTTCCTAATTATGATTTGACTTTCAATGCACAAGTATATGGTTTAAAACTCCGTACTTGTTTTGCAACTGTGTTTTTTGTTGTTGAGCCTGCTAGTGGAATGCTTAATATTGCTGCCATATTGGTCAAGTGTTTGAGAGAGCTATCGTCCAAGCTTGTCCGTACTGTTACTTTATCATTCATCAGGCAATTATTTTTTTTTTTAGGGTATTATCTTGAGGGAAAAAGTGGGATGCAGTGCCATTCTCAATTTTGGTCCCCCTTCTGCCCCTCTAAGAGTCAAAATTAAAAATGTTAAAAGTTGTTGAAATAAAACATATTTTGGCTCAAGAATGTACATTTCTCTTTACAAGTGTAAAACAAAGAAAATTCTAGATTGATAAATAATTTAATTATGTCAGTAGCATTGTTTATATATTCCACCCTCCGTATATGCAGCACCCTCTAAAATTTTGTGATTGTGCAAAAATATGTATATTTTGTGGTATTTATTAAGAGACAACAAAAAATATGTTTGTTATAAAAACTTTGTTGTGAAACGTGTTTACACTGGACCAACTAGGATTTATGCATTTTTGATGGTGAATAGGGCTGTTAATTTACAATTTAGGATATTATTTCTGAGAAAATCATAGATCTAATAAGGACTTGTTATGGTTAGCACCTTTAAATAGCCAATTCGCTGCCAGTTGAATGTTAACAAACACAAACTTCATTAGTTTATACAAGGAAGCCAGTTGTTGTTTGAATAGTAATATGCAGTGTTTTTTTCACCATTTTTGGAAAGGGGGTGGAAAAAACCACAGCGTTTTGACAAAAATTGGGAAATTATTGTTGTTTTTGGGAATAAATACTTCAAAATTGAGAATTTAAGTGGGTTCAATATTATATTGACTAAGGTTCAACATATAGAGCTGGATGGGAACTGAATGTCGATATCTAAAAACAAATTGGAGAAGCCTTCAATTGGAAATGTTGAGGTCCCACTTGGGAAAAATATATACTTTTTTCCTTGGGAATGGGACCGGCCCCAAATTTGTATGAACACCCCCCCCCCCCCACTGAATATGTGCACGAAATAAAAAAAGGATAAACAAGTGAACGTCTCATTTTTATTAGGTCGGCTGTTTTCGGAGAAAACCACAGGTATTGTCATAGCCAGCTCGTCATGTCGTCAGACGTCTGCCGTAGGCATTGTGCTAAAACCTTAACATTGGCTCTAAAATCAAAGTGCTTCCACCTACAACTTTGAAACTTCATATGTAGATGCACCTTGAAGAATTCTACACGCCACATCCAGTGTTGGGTCACTAGGTCAAAGGTCAAGGTCACTGTGACCTCTAAAAAAAATCAAAATAAAAAAAAATTCGACAAGCTTTCGCAGCCAAGCGTTGGCACCCGTTATGCGGTGCTCTTGTTCTATTCTATAGTAGTATAGTCTCATACTATATTTTGTTTATTTAAACAATATTTATAAAAATAACTTTTACAAATGAATTTAATAGTTCAATATTATTTGTGTGCTGCACATTTATATAATAGTACAAAAGATATTGAGTATTGAATATAATAAATGTATGCTGACTGAGTATAATGTGTTAGATTTAGTGTTATGACTTAGTATAATGTGTTACATTTAGTGTTATTAAAAATGGCGGTTCAATAGATGGCATGATATTTAATGATAGGAAAACCAGGAGGTTTTGCGTACCTGAATGATCCAGTAAAAAAAAAGAATAAATATATAGAATTTTGTAGTTAAAAATGTGCGCCTTATGTGGTGAATTAAAAAAATCTGTCCAGAGTAGTACATAAAACAATATTGATTTAATTATTATGTAATATTATTGTGTTGTAGTTGTCATGGTTTGTTGTCAATATCAGATGAAGAATAAATCATTGACGTGTGATTAGAAGATTAGTTTCAAAAGAAATGTTATTGATTGAAAGCTGTAATAAATCTTTCTTGACAATGACAAATGATAGAAATTACACATATGTACGCCATAACACAACATGTCCTCTTGAGATATATTGTTAATTTCTTTTTCATCAAGAAATGATTTTAAGACATTAGAATTCATCATATGTTGTCAGTTGAGTGTTTGTATCCAGAAATTACATGCAATAGTATCATTGTTCATTGAATACTTAATGGGGATTTTTGCCAGATGTATTTCCTGGTAGTGTTAAGTGAAAATGCTGTAAAGTGGTTGGTAAGTGTATGATTTAAGTCTAAGGAAATAGAGTTGAAAATGGCTGGCTAGTGCCTATAAAATTGTCTTCAAGGACCATAAACTCAAAATCATGTTCTAATTGTTCTTCTAGAATATTGTGTTGCAGCCATGTGACAAAAAATAATTAATTGTCCCTGGGACATGTTTTGTGGCACAAGAAATTCAGTAGCAGTAAAATCTTAATTGATACAGTGTACATGACACCGCTTTGCCCATTGGTACTATTAAGAATGGTTCTATAGTGGTGTACAATTCTTTAAGTTTTCGTGAGAAGTTTCCTTAAGGATGAGCTTGCGTTCCACAGGGGCTTAAACACAGGGCCCTTGCTACACTTTGGGGGATTGGGGCCGGGGCCCTTAGAGGGGGGAAATTCGCGTTGTTTTAGGCGAAAAGGGGAATTTTAGATGATCTTTTTACCAACTATTCAACACTTAAAATTGCTATATTTTAATGTAATTTAAATAAATATACATTTAATCAAAGGTTAATACCACAATACCTCCTGGCAACATAGTATAAAAGTATAAAAAGTTTTTGGAGGGGGGAATTTTTAGCTGAAATAGGGGAAAAGATAATACTTTTTTTCATGGTGGAAGCCGCTAATATTCAGGCGGTAAAAAGTTCAAATTGAGGGCCCTGAAACAGAATAAAATTGCATCATTTTATTCATAGCAGTTGTATGTGTCGAGCAAATGAGTTTGCATGTGTGCCTAGAGCATGTCCTGGCTGTAACTTTGTCAGTCATTGTACAATTTAAAAATGATTTACTGCAAGTGTTAACCGTCATGAGACGACGAATCAGGTGTAAGACCCTCCTCCGTTTCTGTAAAGGTCAAGGTAACAATTTCATTCAAAGTTGGCCATTAAACTTCTTGTGTGGACTTAAATTACTGTTATTCATCATGCACTTTCAAAATAACCTACCACAAATAAACACATCAGGGGACAGCATGTCACAGGAAACATCTGTCTATCTATCTCAAAGTTCTAACTTAAAAGTCAATGATCAAATTTTGCCTTAAACAGCTTGTCTTGACCACAGGTGTTGGTCGCGTGGCCAAGTCTCTTTAACACTATCAATATGTTATAAAACAACATGTTTCATCATTTTGACAAAAAATAAAATAAAAAATCTAATATAATAAATGTATACAAGGTAGGTATCTCTTGACACAGGAAAATCACCTACATCAACATTTTTAAGCTATTAATTGCCTAAGTGGCGGTCGATTTTCATAAAATATGTACCATTTTGTTGGGAAAGGTTGCCTCGTCATGAAAAATGACCAAAAACGGCTGCTTGCCAACATAAACCACAAGAAAACACTTCTCGAAATAGTAGAAATGCTAGGTCATCTCTCTTCTGACCGAATGTTAGGTGCGGATTTTACCAGAGTAAAACTATCGAATTAGGCCACACCTGTGGTCTTGACTATTATTTTGTCATTCATCATGGAATTTTGAAATAACAACAATTTCTGGGAGTATAGATCATGCTGGAATTCTTTTTTTTTAAATAGACAATAATATTAATAATTTTTTTAAAGAAATCAATATTATTGTGACTTATGACCGAGTATTTACAGTAGGTGAGAACAGGTCTGCGGCTTATGTTGACCCCTGATCTTATTCTCAGTTACCTTATCTATTTATTTTGTTTAATTATGCAACTTTTATAAAATATATCACATGACATGCATAATTTCAATATTATAAAATTATGTGTTTGTGTTGCAAATGTATGCATCTCATATTCTGTACCAAATATATTGAGGATAAATACAATTTTTTGCTGACATACTCTGCAGTTGTGTCTGTCTGACATTTTTCCAGTGTGATTAAAAATGGCTGCCTAAATATGTTGAATGATAAATTTAGAAACAGGAGATTTATATAAGACGCATTGACAATATGAAAACAAGGTTTAGAGGTTAAAAAATGTGTCGTGTATTGGAAAAAATACGGTATTATCCTTTCAGTTGACTTTCAGTTCAATATTATTTCGTTTTTTTTTAAATATTTTGCTAATGAACGATCAATTTTGTCACCAGACACCAAGTGTCCAAAGTTTGTTCTATTTGGAACCTTGTAAGATTGCTTTGCTTTATGAAATCAATTACACATTCTAAACTCAGTTATTCATTTCAGACCCCGATCATCGAAAAAGTAAGTTGTTACAATCATTTCAATCTAAATAGTAAATCCAGGCAATCATTGAAATCTAAATAGTAACTTCAGTTATTGTGATGTAGGTGCCCGAACTGGTTTCCATGTTATATCTATTAATTATTTTGTATGTATTGTACAATTCCAAGAAGGATGCCTATGTTTTATGAAATTATTATTATTTTGTTGTCAAAATTTTATTTATACAGGAATACATGAACGAATATTGTTAATGATATAAAATTTGAATTGGCCACATATACACTGCAACGCCTATATATCGCGGACCGGTATATCGCGTTGTCCAATATACAGTACAGCCAAAGCGGCACAAACATAATCCGCGGCTACGCCACGGCCAGATTATTAGTCCGCGGCGGCCGAATCGTGTGTTCACGCGGCGTATCGCCGTGGCACTCGGCATCGATCCGCGCAACGACGCCGAGTCTGTATTAACCTCGCGTACTTTCGCGGAGTAAATCCGCCGCATACGTACGGGGCGGATCGAGTTAAAAGATATCCACCTACATGTACATATATGTATGTGTAGCGTAGAATTAATTATGCGCAACTGTTTATGTTTCGTTCGATTATCATTATTATATTTGTAATCCGAAACACACTTCAGAATTTTAATGCTAACGCGTCCTTTGGCAAATTCTAGCGTCAAATAAACATTGCTAAAATATCCTTTGTTTCATAAAAAGCGCGCGAAAATTATGCAGACATGTAGAACGTCGTTTGGAAAGTTTGGGTGTATTTTGTGTTGTATAAATACATGAACATCACGTCAGGCGTAAATCACGTGTTCAGTGGAGAAAAAAAACGCCCCGATTAGACGTTATTTCATCATCTCTATAAATAGTAACAAATGCCCAAATGTATTTGATACTTAAGGAAATATCGAGAATGTTTGTGTACAGGGGTTTTTTTTACTAAGAAAGTGACGCCGATATTCGGCGTCTTCCCCTACCAGAATTTTTTCCCTCAAAATACAATTTCCCCACCAAAAATATCATTTTTCACTAAATTATAATATTTTCTCTCAAAGAAATGATTATTTTTCCTTTGGGCATTCGACAATTATCCAATTTGCACCATGTACAACGATCTCGCTCTCTCTCTCTCTCTCCAGACGAACACAAAAAATCTGGGAATCCCAGTTATTCTAAATATAGCTCTTAAATTACGTCATGTAAACTGGGCAACTAATCGTAATAATCATGTGACTATTTTACTGGATACCGGTCTTGCGCGAGAAGGGTGTTTCGTCAATTTATTACCGGAAACCAGTTGAATTTTCATCCGGGCTATGTGCAAGCCAAGATATAAACGTGAAAACAGAAAAAAAAGTCTCACAATTTGCGTTCTTACACAAACAAAATAAAACATTCGGACTCGGAAGATACTGAACGCATCAAGGCATTTTCTAAGAAAGAATCATCGAAAACCGTTATAACCCAGCAGGATTCTGAGGTAATCAACATCGAACATTGTGAAAGTGAAAGTAGACAATCGGCAGCTGCCGCTCCTTTCCCTTCCAATACTGTAGCAGATCAAGATCGTCAACCCATTCATCATGAAATTGAAATCACAAAATTGACATCGTCCCCCGGCCCCAGTACAGAAATATAGTTGAAAACATTTCCCATTATCAAGATCTACACCCATCTATTAAGAACTTTGACTTTAATACGTGTTAAATGTGTTTAAGAACAAAAAGGACAGAGACAAGCCTCTTTTAATGAGTTATAGACATTGAAATGAACAGTTTTTATTTTTTCCCCTAATATGTCTCTTTCGCACTCTTTTTTCCCCTGTCACCCAGCGTCCAGCGTCTTCCCCTTTCTCTAAAAAAAACCCCTGGTGTATCGTAAATATTTACCAGCATTTGCTTTAAAACTGGAATATACGGGATTATCGGGTAATTAGTAGCGATATTAACTGTATAATATGAACAAAATAAAACGTGTTTATATACGCATATTCAAACAATAGTTGTAATAAGCTGATAATTAACAAAACTACAAATACGTCGTCACCGTCTTGATTATTGATGTGGCTTCAAACTGCTAATTTTCTCAGCTAAGGTATAATAGCGGAATCAACATGCAATTAATTTATAAATCCACCATATGCTTGAGCCTTGACCACTTGTATGTGCGAAAACATAATTACGTGACCTTGTTTATGTGTGAAATACATACGCGGGAAACAAACTTAATAATTGGCCAGACACATTAACTATGCTTACATGTATATGCTAATACAATCCGCGCACAATAAATTTATTATGATTTTAATTATTGTTATAATTGTTCTTTCAAAATTTGTTAACTACATGTAACTAATAATAAAAAAAAATATATTTCATGATCGCATCGACTCGGCATCATGTCGCGGACCGCGGCATGCCTCGGCGGACAGATGCGAAGTTTCGCGGCGAAATGCGACTTGCCGCCGCATACTGACGCGGCTTCAACGACTGACGCGGCATCGACTCGTTTCGCCTTGCCGCCGCGGATCGCGAAATACGTTTGTTCCGCTTTGGCAGTACTGTATCGCGCTTTGGCTATGGATCCCAAAATTCCAACAAGCATGATCACTAAATGACATGTTTTAATCTGAGAATTCGCTAACTTAAGCAAAAAACCGGTTCTACCTAGTATTAACACCCTATATTTCGCGGTTTAATTTGGCACGCAATGAAGCGTGAAAAACAGTCGATAAGTGACAGCGTTGTTTGCACTCGGACGGTGTTGTTTTTAACACTTAAGAAATGAGCAATTCGTGTCACTGCATAGGTAATAATGGCAGTTTACTGGTATATAAAGCGTTAAATTTCGCAACTGGTCATTCTGTCTCTGTACACGAAATAAATCGCAAATATGGATACGAGCAATAGTGTCACGCAAACGTAAACAGTTCTCGATTGTTGAGAAGATCGAGATTATAGACAAGATAAAGGCTGGTCAATCCTGTACATCGATAATAAAGGAATTTGGTGTCCCCGAAGGTACGTTAAGAGGGTGGCTAAAAGATGAAGAAAAGCTACGAACAGCAATATCGGAAATGGACACCCCAGACCAGAAACGCAAACGGTTTAAGGGTGCTAATGATACTGAACTCGATAAGGCAGTAATAACCTGGTTCACACAGGCGCGTACCGAAGGTATGCCCATATCTGGCCCCAATATACAGCACCAGGCCCTAAAATTCAACAAAATGTTACACCCTGAAAACAACTCGTTCGAGGGCAGCACCGGATGGTTGCGCAACTTCAAACACCGCCATGGTATAAAGCAAGTAACCATCCGGGGTGAGGAGCGTTCTGCGGACACAGAAGCGGCTGAAGCGTACCCGGAAGAGCTCCGAAAAATCATTGAAGATCAAGGTTACGTTGCGTCGCAGGTATATAACTGCGACGAAACGGGACTCTACTACAAAATGCTACCCGACAAAAGCCTCGCACAGTCGAGTGACAATAAAAAAACACTCGGCTTCAAGCAAAGCAAAAACAGACTAACCGCTCTGCTATGCTGCAACGCGTCGGGTACCCACAAGCTCCAGCCCCTGATCATCGGGAAGTACGAAAAACCGCGTTGCTTCCACCATGTCAATCTAAAAACGCTACCAGTCCACTATGACTTCTCGAGTAACGCGTGGATGACGGGGGCAATATTTGAAGACTGGTTCCACAAGAAGTTTGTGCCTGAAGTGAGGAAGTATCTTCGTCAGAATAAACTCCCACTGAAGGCGCTCCTTCTTGTGGACAACTGTGCCGCCCATCCTAAGGATCTCAAGTCGCGGGATGGGCAGATAGTCGTGTCCTTCCTGCCAAAGAATACCACATCTAAAATACAGCCATGTGACATGGGAATTATATCCACAACGAAACGAAACTACAGGCGACAACTAATCACGGCCATAATAGACAGTGACAAAAACCTGACGGACTATCTTAAGCAGGTCACAATCAAGGACGCTATGTACCTGTTCGCTACGGCATGGAGCGAAGTGTCCGCCTCCTGTATAGCAGCGTGCTGGCGGAAAGGCCTGGGTGACGCTGTCAGGTGAACAAGCCGACAGCGACAGTGACTTCGATGGGTTCGATGAATCTGATATAAGGGAAGCCGAACAACGAGTTGAGGACTACGAAGGTTTCAACAACCACGACATGCTCAACACCAGGCAAGCCCTGGGACCATTGACGGAAGAAGACATCAAGACGTGGCTGACAGTGGACGACAAAGAACAAACATCAGCAGTGCTTACCGACGAACAGATAATACAAACAGTGACGGAACCCGAATCGACGAAAGAAGAAGAGGAGCAAGAAGAAGAAGAAGACGAGGAGCCCATTCCTGCTATGGCAGAAGTAGTGCGTTGCATTCAGGTGGGGTTACGCTGGGTAGAGAAATCTGCGAAAAGCACCCCAGCTGAAGTCATGCATTTTAGAAATGCACTTTACCGTGCGAGATCAGAAGCACGATCATCCTTGAAACAAAAGGAATTAACTGACTTTTTTAATTTTGAAAGACAATAATGTACATTTTGTTTTGAATATGTATGCTCTCGTAAATATGTGTATATATAATTGTTTTTATCTATATATAAATGTTTGTTCTTGTAAATGTATTTGTATTTGTAAATGTTCATATGAACACCATATAAATAAACATGTACATATGCTTTATAAAACAATTAAATAAATCGTATTGTCCGCTGTATTTTTGTTCGGACTGCATATTCTTCTTGCTTGATATCTCGGTATGCCTGTAAATATAAAATAAAAACAAATGTAAACAAAAGTGGCATGCAGCCTATGTATTCTATAAGACTATTTGTAACGGTAAATGCGTATTTGACAATAATAATTCTTCTTTAAGCTGATTCGCGAGCGATCGTACCTGAAAGTAAAAAAATATATAATTAACATTTTGGTTTACGACAAATCTAATACAGATACGTATGTAGTTATGAAAATGTAATCTAAGAATTGGTTTGCAATTATTACGATACAAATATATAGCAGCGCCGCATATAAAATGAAAACATTGGGGAAATTTGACAAATTAATCGCGGATACGATTAAGTTAGACATTTCTCGAGTTACAAACTCTATATCACGCGCCGGATATATCGCGCTCGCGATCTTTGGACCCCACCAATCGCGATATATCGGCGTTGCAGTGTATGTACTACCTGAATTTTTTATGAGGTTCCTCATGTTAACTTCAGTGAGATATATTGTAAAATTTCTGAAGCAAACATGTTGTTCTCTGTGTTGCATATACAAACCACTAACATGTGCCATATCCACTGTATGATATACCAATATTGAATGAGTTACAGTTGCCTCCCTTGTTACAAGGTGTTGTCTCCCTTCTCACAATACATTGCATGGTCTCTTTGTGAAATGTAAGGAGGACCCATAACAGTGGATACTAATATATCGGCAGTAAAATGTAATTTGCTCTTTCTGAAACATGCTGCTTCTAAATAGAAATTTACTGATTGTAGAAAAGTCAGTTCTCATGATCATGGCTTAATAAATTATATTTGGATCATATCATCAACTGTGAATTAAATCTCTTAACAAATAATTACATGATAATTTAAGACTGCACCCTTTTTAGAAATAATGGGGGAAATAAATTAATTAAGAAAAAGCCATGAATTCCAATTTTATGCCAACACTTTTCAGACGTGTGGGACAAACATTTTGGAGAAAGCTTGATTTGCTTTCTAAACATGGGTTCTGTTTAACCCTTTGCATGCTGGGTAATTTGTCATCTGCTAAAATGTCGTCTGCTGAATTTCTAAAATTAGCATTTTCTTTGCTTTTTTTTCAAAGAATACTATCGGAATAGCAAACATTTTGGATCCAGATGTTCTGTGGCGTCTCGTCTGGATCCAAACTGTTTGCAAAGACCTTCAAAATTCGGTTCCAGCATTGTAAGGGTTAATTGTGTGTGTGTGTAAATCACTGTTGATGTATGTGCGTCTGTTTAAGCTTGCCCGGACTGTGACTTTCATTACTCAGATTGTAATTTAAAAATAAGTTGCCAAAAAAATGTGGTCACTAGGTCAAAGGTCAAGGTCACTGTCACACTAAGTTTGAAATCCTTTCTGATCAATAACTCAACCACTGATTCACTAATTGGATTGATACTTCCTATGTGCATTGGCCTTGGCCAGTAGATGAGCTCTATTGAAATTGGGGTCACTAGGTCAAGGTCAAAGTCACTGTCCCAATATGTGTGAAAATCGTTTCCAATTTCTAACAACGAATTGACCAATTGTCTTGATACTTCACATATTAATTGGCCTTGGACACTAGATGACCCCTATTGAAATTTGGGTCACTTGTTCATAGGTCAAGGTCACTGTAGCACTTATATAAAAAGATTAACTCTTATGGTCAGTTATGTTGCAAAAAATCCTGTGTCCTGTGGCCCTCTTTTAGGGGGCATCTGTCTCTGACCGCTGGAGCTGTTGTAAAAATATAAATTCAATTCTTGATTGGCTTGACATGCATCTAGTGATTCTTACATGATACCTGATAATCAACTCCCAATTATCAGTATGAAATTTCAGATCAGTATCAAAAAAGTTTGTCAGATAATGTTTTATGCACAACAATCAATCTATAATGAACTATTTTTTTCCTTTTTTATAAAGTAACCAAAAAATCCCAAAGAAAGGTTCCCCTCCCCCAATATTTTTTTGCTAAATAAAATGCAACATTAAGTTTATTTCCCTAAGCAGCTCTATGGCTTGAACCGAAGTAAATACAATATTGACAAATTAAAAAAACTTAATAATCAATTTTTAAGTATTTGTTAGCAAAATAATTAAATTTACTGATTTCCCAAATTGAAGAATTCATGAAGCGAATTTTCCCATTTTCAAGGTTCTTCCCAATTGAGTTGTTGCCGGTACGTTGCAAAATTGGGAAAAAAAGCTGATTATTGTTTGCTTGCTAACAGAAACTCTGCTATTTTGATACTTTGGTATTAAGGCACTCACGCTTTACCTGCTAAGGTTGGGGACTTTCATACTCATCAGAACTTCATATCGGTGTTGATTGGCTAATATGCAACAATAAACATATATTTTTTCTTCATTAAACAATTATGCCTGAATGCTGATTTATGGCATGTTTTGTTGTGTAATGCATGCTCGCTTTTAGTAAAACATATGGGCCACTGCTCTGTAATAAAGGGGTTTGTTGCATGTGCGTAAAGTGTTGTCTTACTGCACAGGCTAATCTGGATGACACTTTATGCACATGCAATTAACTCCCTTTTCTCAAAGCACAGCCCATATAGAATATCTGAATAATTGGCTTTTGCACATTGTACATGTATATGAGGGGCATCATGTGAAAATAGTTCTTATGCCATGTGCAGCAAGTGTAGCTCATCACCAGCCTGCGCATTCGCACATTTTAGTCTGGAGCTCCGCAGATGAGACGAAGAAATCTTGTGAGACTGTTTAGTGGACAGGGTAGCTCTTTACCAAACTGTGCATAGCTCCAGGCTAGTCTGGGCATTGACGCTGTCCGGTCTGCAGCTACCCTCTCTATGACGTACCATTTGGGTCGAAAGTCAACAAGACCTTCTAGGTAAAAAGAGAAATGTACTTCGACGTACAATATAATCTATTTCAATGCATTAAATAATTGAAACTTCTTTAGTTTTTTGTTTTTTTTTTCAATTTTGATATTTGTATTCATTTAGTCCTCAATTAAAAAGGAGATTTTAAACATTTATTATGAATAAATCTGAAGGAAAAGCAGCTCAAGAGACGAGTGTTTTGATTGGCTGTTCAGAAAATTTGTACGTCAAAGTACACATTTGTACATCGAAGTACAAATTGAACTTTGACGTACAAATATATACTTCAAAGTGTATTTCATATTTTTATGTCGAAGTACTTTTCTCTTTTTACCTAGTAGGTCTTGTTGACTTTCGACCCAAATGGTACGCCATACCCTCTCAGCTGAAACCGTGCATGCCTGTAGCAGACAGAATAGCTACTGACAAGACTGTGTGAGGAAAGGGTAGCTACTGACAAGACTGTGCGAGGACAGGGTAGCTACTGACAAGACTGTGTGAGGACAGGGTAGCTACTGACAAGACTGTGTGAGGACAGGGTAGCTACTGACAAGACTGTGTGAGGACAGGGTAGCTACTGACAAGACTGTGTGAGGACAGGGTAGCTACTGACAAGACTGTGTGAGGACAGGGTAGCTACTGACAAGACTGTGTGAGGACAGGGTAGCTACTGACAAGGCTGTGTGAGGACAGGGTAGCTACTGACAAGACTGTGTGAGGACAGGGTAGCTACTGACAAGACTGTGTGAATGCACAAGCAGTTATGGAGCTACCCTGGCTGCACAATGCATAAGACCCATTTTTGCATTACCACGCTCATAAAACCTCAGAATAATTTGCTCTTGCACAGTGTGTATTAATTTTTTAAATACTGTTACTTACTTTTTGGATGAATTACTGGGGAAAAAATAGAGAAAATTCAAATAGAAAGATGTGTTCTTTATTAAGGGCCCTTGCTATACTTTGGGGGATTGGGGCCAGGGCCCTTAGAGAGGGGAATTTCGCGTCGTTTTGGGCGAAAAGGGGAATTTAAGAAGATCTTTTCACCAACCATTCAATACCTAAAATTGCTATATATATGCCCCCCTTCAAAGAAGAAGGGGTATATTGCTTTGCTCATGTCGGTGGGTCGGTCGGTCCGTCCACCAGGTGGTTGTCAGACGATAACTCAAGAACGCTTGGGCCTAGGATCATGAAACTTCATAGGTACATTGATCATGACTCGCAGATGACCCCTATTGATTTTGAGGTCACTAGGTCAAAGGTCAAGGTCACGGTGACCCTGAAATAGTAAAATGGTTTTTGAATGATAACTCAAGAACGCATACGCCTAGGATCATGAAACTTCATGGGTAGATTGATCATGACTCGCAGATGACCCCTATTGATTTTGAGGTCACTAGGTCAAAGGTCAAGGTCACAGTGACCCAAAATAGTAAAATGGTTTCCGAATGATAATCAAGAATGCATACGCCTAGGATCATGAAACTTCATGGGTAGATTGATCATGACTCGCAGATGACCCCTATTGATCTTGAGGTCACTAGGTCAAAGGTCAAGGTCACGGTGACTCGAAATAGTAAAATGGTTTTCGGATGATAACTCAAGAACGCATATGCCTAGGATCATGAAACTTCACAGGTAGATTTATCATGACTCGCAGATGACCCCTATTGATTTTGAGGTCACAAGGTCAAAGGTCAAGGTCACGGTGACTCGAAATAGTAAAATGATTTTCGGATGATAACTCAAGAACGCTTTGGCCTAGGATCATGACATTTCATAGGTACATTGATCGTGACTCGCAGATGACCCCTATTGATTTTCAGGTCACTAGGTCAAAGGTCAAGGTCACAGTGACAAAAAACGTATACACACAATGGCTGCCACTACAACAGACAGCCCATATGGGGGGCATGCATGTTTTACAAACAGCCCTTGTTTAATGTGATTTACATAAATATGCATTTAATCAAAGGTTAGTAGCACGATACCAGCTGGCAACATAGGTATAAAAGTTTAAAAACAAAACAAAAAAATAAATATTTTTTTGGAGGGGGGAATTTTTAGCTGAAATAGGGGGAAAAGTATACTTTTTTCATGAGGGAAGCTGCCGATATTAGGCAGTAAAAAGTGCAAAATGAGGGCCCTGTTATTGCAAGTATGAACACATTCAATCACAAATTACTCCAATAACAACTGTATATTGAGATAAGAAGATAAAACTTTCTGATGGACATTTTGACATTTTTAATCCTGAATAAATACACATAAGCAATCCCATGTAGAGTAACATCTGAGTACCTAGTGTTTTGTTCTTGTGGCCATGTTTGTCAAGCGTTGTGTGTTTGTTTAATTGTTCTGCTTTCATTGAAGATGTGATTATGTTACAAATCTTTTCAAGTCTGTTGGCACACAAAAAGAAAATCCCTAAATCCTGTGAAAATGTTTATTGTTGCCAAGGGTTTCCTTGTTCGTGTGACTTGTCTTTTATGTGGTACTTAGTGATGGGTCTTTTGAAAAGAATTTAACATCCATGTGTGACCTTTAAATTATAATTGACAGAAGAAAGTGAACAATAATAATTATGAAAACTCAAGGAAACAACTGTCTGTCAGTCTGTCTGTCCATCTATCTGTCTGTATGTCTATCAGTCTATCTGTCTGCCTGTGTCTGTTCATCGGTCTGTCTGTCTGCCCATCTGTCTGTTTGTCTGTCTGTCTGTCTGTCTGTCCGTCTCTGTCTGTCTGCCCATCTGTCTGTTTCTGTCTGTCTGTCCATCCATCTGTCCGTCTCTGTCTGTCTGTCTGTCTGTCTGTCTGTCTGTTCAAAATGTCATGACAAAATGTAATACTACTTCATGGTGGAAATAGATCTTACAGTTTGCATAATGTGATGTTTGTGTCTTGGACTAAAGCATTATTATGGTGTGATAAAATTAATCCCATTTTGCCTGTAAGTCTTACTTTATTTGTATCTGATTTGTATTAAATTACACTGCTTTTTTCTGCCCAAGGGACCATTCCCTTCTTTAGGGATGTTTCTGATCCTCACAAAATGGCTCGATAACAGAAAAAATCTTGATATTATAATGCAGGGCAACAGATAATATTTTGGGTCAATTAGTTTTCACTGCTAGCTTTTTGTAACAATTAGTTTTTTCCCCTCAAAACTATTTGTCAATTAGTTTTTTTTACAAATTGATCAAAACGTATATATATTTCTGGATCAGATTAGCGCTTCATGTTTGGATATTGATAATTCTCAGCATATCTTATTCAAATAAAGTCATTATATATTCACACAGACAATGGATGTTTGTAAATATTAGTACTAATTGTATATTGACAAATGGATGATGGAGTCATTTTGTTTTAACCAATCGATGACAAGCCAGTGGAAATCACGATGTTGTTAGTTTTTGAGACACGGAATCGCAGCGGTGTTTTGAGCCGAATATTTCAGAATATGTCACCTGCGCTATGAAATGCGATAGTATACTCTTCACAATGTCTTTTCCCGACGGTTTGGGTCTCGTAACGAGTTGTAAAATAGTGGGCGCGCACGCCGTTTATGAAAGTTTCCTAACCCGACAGCGTTTAACAGAGAACCTTTTCCCGAACTTATTTCGGGGGAAGAAACTTTTTACATTGACACCGGCCCAAAACGGTGCTTATATGAACTAACTGAAAATATTACGGCCGCACTAAAGGTTATAATACACTAATTAAAATTAAACGCGGTACGGTGGAAAACGGAACAAATTAAACGACGAAGTATCAATATCAATTCATTTTCTATTTTCATAATCGTTTTCTGTACAATTGATTTTTAATTTCAATTCGTTTTCTGTCAAATACAAATCGTAAAAACCATAAAACGAACCTTATCTGTCGCCCTGACAATGCATAGCATATATCACATATAATTATGTGTGACACATAAGATGCCACTAGGGAACAAGAATGTTCTTTCCTTTCGGGAATATAAGATTGGAGTGAGTGTATATTTTAGCTTGAACAGATTTCAGTTTGTCTTATTGCAGGACAATTTATTCAGTAAGAATTTCGTGTGTCTGGCTAGGGCGTGATTAAAAATAATGTTTGCCTTTCCTCTTACAAGAAAACATTTGGCTTGTAAATCTTCAAAGCTTTTGAAATCGACATGTTAAGAGCTAGAGAGATGAGGGGACAAACATTTTTATTGGATTTAGATGTAAGTTTAATTTGGTGCGGGGCATTTTAATTTCTGTCATCCCAGTGCATGAGGCAGTTTTGTGAACAATTTGATGTGATCAATGGCAATCTTTTTCCTGGTCACCTGGTAATAGCCAAGGATGTATTAAGTTTTCAATTGGTCGTGAGATAGATTACCAAAATCTTTTCTCATTTTCTTCCATTTATCAGTCTAGCTCAATTTTTCACTGAGGTTTTATTCTTTCTTTTTGCACCAAAAATGAACATGCTGGAGTATTGAGGTCTCCGAAGCATGTAGTGGATATGGTGTGTGTCTAGCCACAGGGAGTTTATCCGGGGTTTAATTCTTACTGTAGAAATATATCTTTAGATCTTCGAAAGACAGTTGGTACTGGTTCTACTGAGGAAATGAAATCAAGAGTGTTTCAATAAGCCTAAGGTATTCAATGCAATCAAGCATTACATGAATAATTAAATTAATGGGTAAGATCAAAACTAGCATTTACCCCTTGCATGCTGGGAAATTTGTTGTCTGCTAAAATGTCTTCTGCTGAATTTCTAAAATTAGCAGTTTCTAAGATTTTTTTCAAAGAATACTATCAGAATAGCAAAAAGTTTTGATCCTGATGAGACGCCACGTTCTGTTGTCTCATCTGGATCCAAACTGTTTGCAAAGGCCTTCAAAATTCGGTTCCAGCACTGAAAGAGTTAATCACAGTAGTGGCCAAATACACGCAACAATTTTTCCCTTTATAAAGTACCAGAAAATGGCAACTTCCCAATAAAGAAAAACATACAAAATTCCCAAATGCTGTTAAAAAAATTTGGAAGTTCCCCCCCCCCCCCCAAAAAAAAAATGTATTTGTAAATAAAATACAGCAATAATAGTGAATTTCCTTATGCAGCTCTATGGCTTGAACCCCCACCCCCCTCCCCCCACCCCCCCCCCCCCCAAAAAAAAAAGAAAAAAAAAAAAAAATAAATAATAATAATGACAACTTGACAACACTTAATGATCAATTATAGTATTTATTAGCAAACATGAATAATCAAAAACACCAATTTCCCAATTTGATGAATTAATGATGCAAATTTTCCCAATTTCAGGGGATTTCGCGCTAATTTTCACATTTGGGCTGGAACCGGTACATTTCCGATTGGTAAAAAAAATCACTGACCCGTGATCCCACATGTAGCAAGTTGAAAGTTTAAGAAGGGGGCATAACTTCAGCATTTTTTATCACAAGATAATAACAGTTAAACATAATGCACATCTACAAATCATCAAGGTGAATATTAACCCTTTCCCACTCAGAAGCAAAGTGAGAATGGTTATGTGCAAACGGCATAAAACCTAAACAGACTGCGAGTTACTCGCAGGCTGTTCTGGTTTTATGCTGTTTGCTGCTCATCAGTGTCTTAGTCTTGTAGATGAGGCATTTAAAACTTGAATCTAGTAAGAAAAGTCTTAAATTAAATTTATCTTTCTAAGGGACTTCAAATGCGTCAAAATAGGTATCTAAGTGGTACAGGGTTAACATAATTATTAGAGTGGGAAAACTTTGTTGAACATGTCAGTGTCTGCTGCAGATAATTGGACAGAGACCCAGAGTAAACCCAGTATACCACCCTTTACTTTCTATTTGGGGGCTATGTTTAATAGCTGAAATTCAAATTTGCGCTGAATTTCAGCCCAATTCCAGATATTCCCAAAAGTATTTAAACAGAATGTCTCCATTCCTATTCTCAAATTATAGTGTTTATTATTCCAAAGTGACTGCCTTGAACATTCCCAATGGAAAGTTTTCAAAATAATATATAAACCATAACACAAATCTAAATGTTTACACTATCTGCCTAACCAGTCATATAAGTTTAACCAAGTAGGAAATATAACATTGTAAATACTTATATTCCTAATTTTATGCCCACGGATCGAATGATCGGGGGTATATTGTTTTTGGCCTGTCTGTCATTCTGTCCCCAAACTTTAAATTTGGTTAAAGTTTTGCGATAACTTTTTAAATATTGAACATAGCAACTTGATATTTGGCATGCATGTGTATCTCATGGAGCTGCACATTTTGAGTGGTGAAAGGTCAAGGTCATCCTTCAAGGTCAAAGGTCAACAAAATATTCAAAGCGGAGCATTAGGGGGCATTGTGTTTCTGACAAACACATCTCTTGTTAAGTATTTGTAAGCAAAAAAACAACAACAACAACTTTCCAATTTCAGTTAAAAAAATGTCGGATCCCCATTTAGAATATGGTAAAACAAACTCTGTACTGTATACTCTTTAAATACCCGATATATCTTAATGTATTTAATTCAGCAGATATTAGTCTTTGAAAAGGGAATAAAATGCATGAAATATATTTAATGTAAAAACCTGTTTGTACATGCACTTGCATTACAAATATAGTTAAGTCTCTGAATTAAGGATGAACAAACATAAAATAATCAGCTTTTTATTCATAGGATATTTCTAGTGCTTGTAGTTCTTTCAAAGAGAGCTCTTGGCAAATAAAAATTTAGTTTAAAATAAAAGTTTCCCCACAAATCGCTAATGTCAGTGTTTCCCATTTGCTCTTTAGTTGTTTAAAAATACCACTTGAGTTTTGAAATCTGGTGACATTTGGTGTAACATTGTTCTGAGTTTTTGTAGATAAAACTATCAGACAAGAATTCACAATTTCTGCTGTTTTGTGTACAGATACATTGTCACATTTAAATAATGCCTTTGTAAATAAATTTCAAGTTTGAAAGCGAAAGGAGAACCGTGAGTGATCAGGCTTAGGCTCTTATCAAAAGAAGATACTCTAAATTCTGTCGAAACAGGATTAAAATTGATTGCAAGAGATTAGAAACGAGTTGATAATTATTTTACTAGACCGTTTAGAGCCATAATGGAATAAAGGCAGAAATTTACATTGGGACGACCTTAGTTAAATGTGTATTGGAATACCGTCTAAACTCACTAGTGTTGGGATGTTGTAATTTTGGCCAAATTCAGGCAAAATAATTGGTTTCTGTTGTGGGAGTTATTGTTCCATATTTTCTAGACATAACCAATGTTGGTGCTCACTTAAGAGCAATTATTTGGTATTTATTTCCTAGTCAGATTAGGATGTAAATATTGTTGTGTACTCGAGGAATTTAGCTGCTGTTCTTTTCATGGACCAATGTTTAAACTCTCATACTTAAGAAAAACAATCCAGCACTGGTGTGTTGAGCATAGCAATATTAATTCTTTGTTTGATATTTAACTTAATCGTAGAAGCGTGTATAACAAGGAAAAATAAAAACGATTGCCCCATGCTAAATATTTAAGGTGATCCAAAAGAAAAACAAACCCACAATTTTGGCAGTTGACTTTTCAACACCAGTGCTTTACTGTTGATTGCCGGCATTTAAGTGACGATTGTGCTTTATCTGAGTGTCTGAGAGTGTTGTGCCAGTAAATAAGATGTTGAATCTGGAAGGGTTGTTTACCATGCCAACGCTGCATAAGGAGATGTTGACTGTGCCGACCGTTCCCACAGTAACCGCGATGCCGCCGGTGGTGCCTGCTATACCTCCTGGATCATTTCCCACTAATCTGGGATGGGTTTATTGTGACCTTGTGGTAAGCTCTTGTCTTGATTTTGTAGAAAATTTTATTTGTATAATATCTCTGCCGTGATGCTCCATTTCAAGGAGATTGACACGTAAAAATACATTTATGTAACTAAGCAGTTTGCAGTACAATGGAATTTTAATGGAGATGGACGGTGAGTTAAATAAATTTTAAATGTATTTTTTTTTCTTACGGAACGTAAGGGCCATAATTCTGTAGACTAAACTATGGTTGTCTTTGCAAGTCAAGATTTAATGCAAATTGACTCTATAAAAATTGCCTTAAATTTAACTACATTATGAGCGTATTTCTATTTTACTCTTTATTTGTAAATAAATTTAGTATTAAAGATGCTCTAAATAAACAGTAGCACAGTATTTGGCATATAATGAAGTCCATATGTTTGATACTTGTGCTTAATAATTCACATGATAAGGGCCAAGGTTTCATACTAAGTCACAGGATTTCCCATGCACTCCTGATAGTAAGGTAGGTAAATGGTAGGGCTGCAACGAATCCAAAAAATTTCCTCGGATCCGAATCCGAATCCAAATATGGTTTCTTACAGTTTTTCAGTTCCGGATTCCTCAAATAAGAGAACATGAGAATGTTCTGTCTAAATTAAAGAAATCAATGTTTTAGAAGTATAATTTGACTACAAAAATTTTAACCTTTATTAACAAAAAACATAACAAAATTCTCGTTTAACATTGTTGCAATGTCAAAATAAAACGAAACCTCAACACTTATTCACTTAATAGTTTGCTTGTTAACATACACTTTTCACTGTTCATACAGTTTGATGTTTTTTTTCACAAAAACTAACATATCAACATTGTCCGGGTCCAGGCAAGCCCTATGAGCACTGACCAGGTCTCCTGCAGTTGAGAAGATTCTCTCACTGGGCACTGAGGTTCCTTGCATCACAAGATAGCATTTAAACTTAGTATATGACGAAAGATGCTTTCAAGACATAACATGATGCAGGAACACAATTTGACAGGTCGTGAAATTATGCAAAATTTACCTGAATAACATTCCAGCAACACTGGATCCACTACCGTTGTTTTTAATACAACTCAGAAAGACAATAAGGATTGAAAACTTACTTATTGCCGTTAGGAATTGCATTTGTAATGTGTAAATCCTCCGTGATTTTGAATAAGTTTTGCTTTCTGGGTTCATTATGGAATGTCCAATGACACTCTTATACAATAAAAGCCAAAGGATCTCGAATCAGTATTTTCACATTAGATCTGCTATTTGACTGTCACACGGCCTTAAATATGGACTATAATACGTATCTTTTATCTTTCAAACATAACCAGTCTGTATAAAAAAACAATACGCGTGAAAACAGCCCTAGGTTACATACAACTATGAAAATAAATATTCGGAACCGAAATTACCAAGGTTTGATCCGTACCCGCGAATTTGAAGTTAGATCCGATATCATCGGATATTTCGGGTACCCGTTGCAGCCCTTAGTAAATGGGAAGAACATGCATGTTTCCCATATTTCAATGTATTGTTAAATTCATTTAGAATGAGACAAGTGTTGCAGCACAATGTTTATTGAAAATGGCCCCAAGTAAATACAACACTGAAAAGGTATGTGCATTTATCTGCTTAAAAAGCAATAAATATGAGCCACTCTGTGGGAAAATGGGGTTTAATGCATATGCCGAAAGTGTTGTCCCAGATTGGCCTTTGCAGTCTGCAGAGGCACATGCATTAAGTCCCATATTCGTAGAGCATGACTCATAGAGTCTGAAAGTACACTTCAGCGGTTCCTCTAAGAAAAGGTAAGTTTACATCTAAACCTTCTGAAACAGTTTCTAAGCTTTGTAAGGCCCCCCCAAAAAAGGTCCGTTTCTGGTCTCCTTGGGGGGAAAAAAAAGTTGTTAGTTAGATAGTTAGTTAGTAACATAGGTTATGGGGGCATATTAAAATCGCAATGTTAGTTCGATAGTTAGTTAGTTAGTCGGTCCGTCCGGATTAGTTTCCACTCAATAAGTCAAGCAATTGTCATCCGATCTTCACCAAACTTCATGAAAATGTGTAAGGCAATAACATCTACGTCAAGTTTGATCATCGGCAAAATTGACCCAGACACTCCTGAGTTACGGCCCTTGAATCATTGTAAATTTGGGTTTTTTCTCGTTTCTGCTCAATAACTCGAGCAATTGTCATCAGATCTTCACCAAACTTCATGAAAATGTGTAAGACAATAATATTTAGGTGAAGTTAAATAATCAGCCAAATTGACCCAGACACTCCTGAGTTACAGTCTTTGAATCGTCGAAAAAAAATGTTTTTTTTTCTCGTTTCTGCTCAATAACTGGAGCAAATGTCATAGGATATTCGTCATACTTCATGATAATGTTTTAAGTCATAAGATCCAGGCCAAGTTCGATAATGAGCCAAATTGACCCAGACACCCCTGAGTTACGGCCCTTGAATCATAACAAAAATGAGTTTTTTCTTGTTTCTGCTCAATAACTCCAGCAATTGTCATCGGATCTTCACCAAACTTCATAAAAATGTGTAAGGCAATAAAATCTAGGTCATGTTCGATAATCAGCCAAATTTACCCAGGCACTTCTGAGTTGTGGCCCTTAAATCATCGAAGCATTGCGTTACCCCTTGAAACATGCGCATACATGTAACTTCTATGTCGCTTCAATTGTAACCTTCATAATTGGTATGCATGTGTATATGGACAAGGCCTTTCCATACGCACACAAATTTTGACCCCTTTGACATTGACCTTGAACTTAGGATCCGCGTTTAGGTTTCGAAATCTGCGTTTAAGTTTCGGAAAAGCGTTTTTTGGGTGCATATGTCTTCCGATGGAGATAGCTCTTGTTTTTTTTGTTTTTGTTTTTTTGGACTGTCAGGTACTAGAATGGAAATGGGGCAGAAAGTTATGCGAAATGAACCAAAATCAAAGAATAAAAACGAACATTTTGATTATGCTCTTGAAGGAAGGCATAAAGTGATCACACTGTCCGTCCGTCTGCCCGTCTGTCTGTCCATCACACTTTGCGTTTAGGTTTCGAAAAATGCTCATAACTTCTATGTCGCTTCAGTTGTAACCTTAACATTTGGTATGCATGTGTTTATGGACATGGCCTTCCCATACGCACACAAATGTTGACCTCTTTGACCTTGAACTTAGGGTCCGCATTTAGGTTTCGAAATCTGCGTTAAGGTTTCGAAAAATGCTCATAACTTCTTTCAAAGCGTTTTTCGGAGGCATATGTCATCCTATGGAGACAGCTCATGTTGGTTTTTTTTGGCGACCCCAATTCAGGAGACACGGTCAGGCGACCGGAAACAGACCTCTTTTTTTTGCCTAATATGGGTTGAACGCAGTATCCTCTTGTTAAAAAACGGCACTTCCTTGTTCCTATGAAAGCAAGCTCCTAACAAAGCATGTGTCCTAAACACATCTTACTGCTTCATGATTATCCAGAACATCTTTTTTTTCTATGATATATATTCTATTGCCTGAGAACTTTGGTCACTGTTTGGGAAAAAATACTGGAAACCTCGAAGTAATAGTTCAAATTGCGTCATGGTACATGTATTTGAGTATGGAAAATAGATCGCAGGTTTTTTAACCAGGTTTTTAACCAGGTTTTCCGATGGAAAAAACTGGTTATTAGATTGGCGAATGCGGGCGGGCTGGCTGGCGGGCGGGCGGAACAAGCTTGTCCGGGCCATAACTATGTCGTTCATTGTCAGATTTTAAAATCATTTGGCACATTTGTTCACCATCATTGGACGGTGTGTCGCGCGAAATAATTACATCGATATCTCCAAGGTCAAGGTCACACTTTGAGTTCAAAGGTCAAAAATGGCCATAAATGAGCTTGTCCTGGCCATAACTATGTCATTCATTGTGAGATTTTAAAATCATTTGGCACATTTGTTCACTATCATGGGACAGTGTGTCGCACGAAAGAATCACGTCAATATCTCCAATATCAAGGTCGCCACGACTAAAAATAGATTTTTTTTAAAAAACAAACTTACAAAGGGGGTTAATTTTGTTTGTTCATTTCAAAAGTTCAGTTTGAGTTTTCTCCCTTTATCAGATTTTTTTTTCACAATGAAAACCTGGTTTTGTGACAATTTTGTCCCTTGTTTCAATTTTCTTATGCTGGGTATCGGAGTATTTGATTGGATGGTCGTTTAAGATATGAGTTTAACATATTAATGAAATTTTTTGAACTGAATAATAATAAAAATTCTAATAAGCCAAATATTGACATTACTGGTTGTTTTGATAGGTTTTTTGTTTAAATTGGATTTCTTTACAATTTTATAACAGTATATATTTTAATTGCAAGAAGGACAACTTAGTAGCTATTAAGTGCAGGAATAATCTGATGCCCTAACCTTAGACTTGATGTGACAGTGTTTTTTCACCATTATGGGAATGGGGCTTGGTCGCTTTTGATTGGGAAAAATCGCGGAATTTTGACTAAAATTGGGTAATTTGTGTTGTTGTTGTTGTTTTGCTAACAAATGCTTAAAATTGGGAATAAAAGTGTTTCAATATTTTATTTGCTAAGGTTCTACTTAAAGAGCTGAATGGAAGATGAACTAAATGTTGAGAACAACAAAAATATTGTTGTGTGTGGAAATCTTTAATTGGGAATTTTTAGATCCCATTTGTGAAAAATATATACTTTTTTCCATTGAGAATGGGACCGAATACTGGCCCTTAATTTAAAAGAAAAAAAAATACTGTGTGACCAAAAGCTAAGGAACTAGGCAAAGAGAAAAATCATAAGCTTACTTCATTATTTCTTGTGTGGTCATGTGTATTAGCCTTCCATGTTGGGACAGGGTGTAAATGTTGTCTGTTCGCTAAACTTGTTGTGTCACAATAAACCAATCTCCCAGTAGCAACATATTTTATCAGAGACAGAAGCAATTTATGGTGTGCTGCAATGTTCTCAGAGAATTGCATTGCCTTCTGATTGTTTTCGTTGTGAAACAAAAAATGCCCCTCATTCATATAAATTACACATTCGAGTTCCAGGCTGTTTCCAGTCGAATTTCCATTTTGCGAAAACACGCCACTGATCACCGATTAATGGATAATTATACAGTTTAGTCCTAATGTGGCTCTACATTACTGTAGCCACTTTACTCATTGGCCTCCATCTGATGCATTGCTGTTCTGGGACATTTGGTTGCTAACATTATTAATAACAATTATTGTAGGCGCTTGCATGCTGGCAGGGCTTGGTGTAAATGTCATGGGATGCCATGGTTGATCTCTGTAAATGTGAACATTGTTTGAATGGAAATGTCACACCCCTTAGTACTTCTCTGCAGTGCTTTGTGCTAGAATGGATACATTTTCAATAATTGTTTGTAAAGAGCAAACTGTTGCCTTTGAAGCACATTCAAGGGATATGTGTCACGATCTGGGAAAACAGGGTTTAATGCATGTGGGTAAAATGTCGTCCCTGATAAGCCTGTGCAGTGTGCACAGGTTTATCAGGGACAACAATTTCAGATTTAAGGAAATTTTATTTTAAAGGAATCTATTCTAACCAAAAATGAAGTCAAGAAGAATTGAATTAAACATTTTTTTCCTAAAGCAAAGCTCATATGCATTACATACTTTTTTGGCCAAGCTATTAAAAAAAGTTGTTTATATTCAGTTGGAAACAGATTCGAAATTATTACAGTACTATTACGTTTAAATCAATGTTATGTACCATTGGTTTTATTTTCATTTAAAGCTAGTATGACACCATCAAATGTAATTTATTTGAAAGCTTTAACCCATTTATGCCTAGTGTCTAGAAAAAAGGCCTTTGCAAACAGCGTAGACCCAGATGAAACGCCGCATGATGCGGCGTCTTATCTTGGTCTGCGCTGTTTGCCTGAAGGACTTTCTGTAAGAAATAGTCTAAATATACAAATAAATATGTTTAAACATTTTTAGCTCACCTGAGCACAACGTGCTCATGGTGAGCTATTGTGATCGCCTTTTGTCCTTCGTGTGTCCGTTGTGCGTCAGTCGTCACCATTTACCTTGTGAACACTCTTGAGGCCACATTTATTGTTCGATCTTCATGAAACTTGGTCAGAACATTTGTCCCAATGATACCTCGACTGAGTTCGAAACTGGGTCATGCTGGGTCAACAACTAGGTCACTAGGTAAAAAAAAAGAAAAACCTTGTGAACACTGTAGAAGTCACATTTGATGCACAATCTTCATGTAACTTTGTCAAAATGTTTGTCTTTATGATATAATGGTTGAGTTCAAAAATGGTTTCGGTCCATTGAAAAACATGGCCGCCAGGGGGCGGGTCAGTATTCCTTATATGGCTATAGAGAAACCTGTGAACACTCTAGAAGTCACAATTTTTGCCCAATCATCATGAAACTTGATCAAAACATTGGTTTTATTGATATCTCGGACGAGTACAAATATGGTCCAGATCGGTGAAAAAACATGGCCGCCAGGGGGCGGGGCAGTTTTCTCTATATGTATACAGTGAAAACTTGTGAACGCACTAGAAGTCACATTTTTGGTACAATCTTCATGAAATTTTTTCAGAACATTTGTTTCCTGGATACGACGTTTGAGTTTGAAAATGGTTCAGATCGGTAAAAAAACAAGGCCGCCAGGGGGCAGGGCAGTTTTGCTTATATGGCTATAGTTAAACCTTGTTAACACTCTAGGAGTCACATTTATAGTTAAATATTCATGAAACTTGGTCTGAACAATTGTTTTTAGCTCACCTGAGCACAACGTGCTCATGAAGAGCTTTTGGGATCGCCTTTTGTCCGTCGCCCGTTGTGCGTCGTCAACATTTTACCTTGTGAACACTCTAGAGGCCACATTTCTTATCTGATCTTCATGAAATTTGGTCAGAACATTTGTCCCGATGATACCTAGACTGAGTTCGAAACTGGGTCATGCTGGGTCAAAAACTAGGTCACAAGGTAAAAAAATAGAAAAACCTTGTGAACACTGTAGAAGTCACATGTGATGCCCATCTTCATGTAAATTTTGCCAAAATGTTTGTCTTTATGATATGTTGGTTGAGTTAAAAAATTGTTCCGGTCCGTTGAAAAACATGGCCACCAGGGGGCGGGGCAGTATTCCTTATATGGCTATTTAGAAACCTTGTGAACACTCTAGAAGTCACAATTTTTGCCCAATCATCATGAAACTTGGTCAAAACATTGGTTTTATTGATATCTCGGATGAGTTCGAAAATGGTCCAGATTGGTGAAAAAACATTGCCGCCAGGGGGCGGGGCAGTTTTCTCTATATGTATATTGTGAAAACATTTGAACACTCTAGAAGTCACATTTTTGGTTTAATCTTCATGAAATTTGGTCAGAACATTTGTTTCCTGGATACAATGGTTGAGTTTGAAAATGGTTCAGATCGGTAAAAAAAACATGGCTGCCGAGGGGGGGGGGTCCTTATATTTATATAGTAAAAAAGCTTGTGAACACTCTAGAAGTCACGTTTTTTGCATAATCATCATGAAATTTGGTCAAAACATTGGTTATGTTGATACCTTGGATTAGTTTGAAAATAGTCGTGAACTTTTGAAAAACATGGCCATAATAACAAAGGATTATTATGTTGATGATTGGTTGGGGATGAAGTGCAACAAACATATTTTTTCCTGTGCTGGCCACTTTTCACACATTTTGTTGCATGTAATTTAATGTCCGCAGACCAATGAAATAACCATTAGCCACAGCAGGTACCTCATTATCTCTGACAGTTGCTTGATGCCTAACCCCTTGTTTACAGCCCTTTGCAGTGAACAGCATGGAACAGCAATTGCTATACAGTGGTATCAATATAGAGATAAACACATAAATACATCTGTCTGGCATTTATTTTCGTAAAAAAATCAGCATGCTGACTGCATAAAAAGAACAGATTACAACATTGAAGCAAGCTCTTGAAATAGCAAAATGATGTACTTATATATTTCCAAGAAATGTTTATACAATATATATAAATTTAATGGGCGTGGTATTTCATATTTCTTAGCTTTAAGTACAGTGATGCCTGATTGAACTTACTCAATATGGCTATTATTTAACTTATAACTATCACAAAGTCCCAGTGTATATTATGAATATCAAGAAGAAAAAGTAAAGATATGTAAGTAAAAATATCCTTTACAGCTTAGGCAACAACTGTTGTCAAAATTCAATTATATTGATCAATAAAAAATAGATTGAAATATTCTCCAACTTTACTGTTGAACATTTACTGACAAAAAACTATCGTGTCTACATGTACACATATCATATCACAGATATACTTTGTTCAAGAATTAAAGAGATAGAGAAAATGTACTTAAAACCAACTAGTTGCCATACTTATGATATTAAATGCAGCTTGTATTTGAGAATAAATTTCACAATTAAAATGCATTTTAGTTTTGCATTGGTTGTAAATTAAGAGTAGAAGCGTAGAGGAATTGTTTACAAACAACACTTACAAACGTGAATAATTAACAAAAAAAACTCTTAAATGAAGTATGAAATTTCGTTTTAAATCATAAATACAGATTGATATACAAAAGTCATGTAGGCCTACATGGATGATATGTGAAATACAGTATTATGTGAAAGTCAGAAATACCATTATTCTAATTAATTTTATATACAGACGTACGTCATGTATGATATGTGAAATGCAGTATTACTTGAAAATCAGAGTATCATTGTTCTAAATAACTTTGAATGCAAAAACAGTGAAAACGTATTTTAATAATAGAGCACACTGAGTCTGTAATACCGCCTGTCTGCTCAGCACTCGTCCTCTTTTGAAGATTTTACACTAAATAATCGAACTATAAAGCGCAAGTTAAGTATGTACGCCCGTCTGTATGAAGTACTTTTATTATTTTGAACTCCACCTTCCCAGAATAGTTTAGTTCCTTTGGGTCTCAGGTGAGCGCCTTAGGGCCCATGGCCCTCTTGTTAACATTTAAATACATATAAGTTTCAATAATTATGTTAGACAATAGTTAATGTCGAGTATCACAGTAAAGATATACATTTGTTTTGTATTTTAGAAACAATAGAGATGTAATGGACTTGATGTTGAAGTCCTTTGTGATTTGAAGGGTACATGTTCATTAAATACTATAAGAATCGTATATCAGATTACTGTAAGTGATTTGAAGGGTACATTAAATGCTACCATAATCTTATGTCACATTGTTCTGATAAGTGATGTGCAGGCTACAACAGATACCATTCTCATCTAAAAAAAGAATAAAACATGAATAAACTTTGCTTGACTTAAAATTGAAACGGAAACTTCTAAAAACCTTGTAAAATATATCAGATACTACCTTAAAGTGATATTATGCGCATCTAACAGTATATGCTATGTTTATAGGTGTCTATCGCAACCGTTGTTTATTTTTGGTGTTTCACTTCATATACACTCACATTTGTTAATGCAGCATCAACATACTAAAACAATATCCTGGAAAGAGAAAAATAATGCATTTGAATATCAACCGTACTTTCGTTATGACAACTGACTACAGAAATGATTCGATGTAAAATGTGAATCTAAATTTAGTTTTAGTGCAGATTCGTTTATACGACACACAAACACTAATAAAAAGACAGTTCCACTTAGCTTAGAGGACTGTACAGTCATGTAAAATAACGAATATAATATATATTTTTATTAACAACTGGTTGCAAGATGAGTTGCAGATAATTGGTCAGCTACCACATTTTAACAAACTTTTTTGACCTGTTCATTCTTTTCAGCTCAATTCAACAGTGAAAAATGCCCATAATATCACTTTATATATATATAAGGCTTTCAAAATATTGTATTGAATGGATCCTCCTCTGAAGCAGCATGGTGTACTTATAAACTAACACTGCGAAAGTCAAGATCTTTCTATATGTGTCTTGTTCTGCGAAAACTGGGCTTAATTCATGTGTGTAAAGTGTCATCCCAGATTAGCCTGTGCAGTCCGCACAGGCTTATCAGGGAGACACTTTCCGCTTTAATGGTATTTTTAGTTTCAAGGAAGTCCCTCCTTACCGAAAATCAAGTTTAGGCGGAAAGTGTCATCCCTGATTAGCCTGTGTGGACTGCACAGGCTAATCTGGGACGACACTTTACGCACATGTATAATGCCCAGTTTTATCAGAACAAGACACATATTTTACAGTTAAGTGTTTCTTTTCCAATCAGGAATTATATATTATAATACTGGTCTCCAAGTGTGTAAGATAAAAGGAACTGGCTTTTATCACACAGTATTACAGAACGTATTATGCGATGAAGTACCACATTAAAGAAATATTTTCAAAACAATTAGAACAATGCATAAGTGTATTTTCTGTCACCGAAACAAGTATCTCAGTAAACTTTTTAATTTTAAATAGATGTTTTATTATGTTTTTGTTTATTCATGCTTCAATACTGCAGAATCATTTAATTATACCCCCATGACTGGTAATGGGGGCTATATAGGAGTCACTTTGTCGGTCTGTCTGTCTGTCGGTCGGTCCCGAAAATTTCATCCGATCTTCACCAAACTTGGTCACAAGTTGCATCTAGTTGTAACATCTTTGTGTGATAAAGATGGAGTGCCCCATTCCATTGAAACATTACTAACGTTCTATTGGTAATTGTTGGCTCGTGTACTACTTAAATGTACCCCAGGTACGAAAACATATGTTCATATTTAAGTCAATATTTTTTTTAATGAAATATATTATCGAAACTCCTACTAAAAAAAGCATGTTTAGGAAGGTTTTGTTTAAAGAGAATTTTGTTTCATATTCCGTAGCGCCTTTTACGACATCAGATTTTGGTTGGGAATAAAACTCTGGTTCAGTCTAAATTGGCCAGGTACGTACTAGTATATGTTCTGTACCCGGGATGCATTTAAGTATACTTAAGGGTATCCGTGGTACATTTAAGCAGAACCCGAACCGACAATGACCATTACCAACTGTGTCAGTATCAGTCAAGGCCACTTGTTGCCAGGTCAATAAGGTCATTCCCTTAGCAACTCTGAGCTTTAAAAAACCGCACTTACTAATTGGAGTCTTGAGAGTAATGCAGTCCAGAAGACTTAATGCAAATTATGGTTGTACAAAGTGTTTTTACACCATTTTTTTTAAGGTGGCCAGGTCGCTTTGGATTTGGAAGAATTGCGGCGTTATGACTAAACTTTAGATTAGTGTTAGTGTTGTTTTGCTAACAAATGCTTCAAAATTGAAAATAAAAGTGTTTTCAATATTATATTTTTTTAAAGTTCAACATGTAGAGCGGGATTGGGAATTTTTAGGTTCCATTCAGGAAAATAACTATGTTCTCTATCCATTGAGAATAGGGCTGTTTACTGGTCCCAACCTTGAACGAAGCCGTTAACCAATCCGGACTTTTAACCAAAATAAACATTGGTACATAATTTACTCACATTTGTAGTTGGCTTGTTATTTGGGTAAAGTTGCCTGATTATAACATTCTCAATGCGATTCATATTCCTTCCCATTTGTCATTTTGTTTTTATCATACGCAAACTGATTCCATCTGCGGTAATTAGGGCCATGAAAAATAATATCCAATTTAAAATTATCAATTTTGCCTGAATAATGATAATTTGAACATCGTTTATGTTTTATTGCTGGGTCATAGCTTTGTTTCATCTTACTGGTTTTATCCAAGACAGTCAGTCTGGCTCAAGAATCTGCTAACAAGAAAAAAACGGTTGAAATCCACTTTCTGTTTTGATGGCAATACTGATTGGCAACCTTGTGTCTGCATCGTAAATTGACAAATCGAATATTATTTTTATTTAGTGTATTCCATTATCGGATCTACTATTGGTAATGATGTATAGAACAGATGAGTTTGGATTTCATGCATAAGAATTTGTGAGAAATGAATCGACATTAAAGCAGTATTCATGACTGTTCTTGGCATTAATTGCTGTCATTATGCTCTATATATTGAGTCAGTATTATTTTAAATAGTTTGAGCTGCTTGGTAGCATTCAACTCTTAATTATCAACTAAGGAGGGTAAATAACAGGGTCCCACAAGACAATGGTCAGCCATTAGATTTTCTGTGAAAATTCATATGTAAAAAAAAGTATTTACAGCTGAAGGTTGGCAACCATGTTCAAAATGTTCGTTTCTAACCCTGGTCATCTTGTAATTACATTGGTACTGTCTTCTCTAGATATGATTTGGAAGACCAATCTCGTTTACATGAATATCACCGCAAACAATTCTAACTGGTTCTTCATGGTCATCTTTGGAGATGACTTTGAAAATACGCATGACTTTTCCAATGATAAGGGAGACACACCCCTGTAAGGAATGGCAGGTTAGGGATCAAAAGAGACTTTTGAGGCTAAGTTACGCAACTTGTACAACCCTTTCACGCTCAGAAGCAGAGTGAAAATAGCTACATGCTACCAGCCTTAAAGCAGAATGGCCTGAGTGTAACCCGCGGTCTTTTCAGGTTTTATGTTGTTTGCTGCTCATCAGTATCTTACAGTTGAAATTGAAGCCTCTCAAACTTAAATCTATGAAGAAAGGCCTGTGATTTTTAGCTCGGCTGTTTTCGGAGAAAACCCGAGGCATTGTCATAGCCAGCTTGTCGTGCCCGTTGTCCTCTGCCGTCCGCGTTGTGTAAAAACCTTTCGTCAAGGTTTTGAACATTGGCTCTAAAATCAAAGTGCTTCAACCTTCAACTTTGAAACTTCATATGTAGCTGCACCTTGATGAGTTCTACATTCCACACCCATTTTTGGGTCACAAGGTCAAAGGTCAAGGTCACTGTGACCTCTAAAAAAAATAATTCTGACAAGCTTTCATTTATTCAAAACTGCACCCGCAGCTGAGCGTGGCACCCGTTATGCGGTGTTCTTGTTTTTTTAAGGGACTTTAAAAAGATTTTTAAAAAGATAAAAAAAATAAAAATTCTTATCAGAGTTATAAAGGGATAAGCACACTTTTTGGCATTTCACATTTTGCCGATGTTACTTAAAGCACTGTTGCCCCATCATGGCTGGAGAGGATGTCCTGACATCGTGATTCATTTGTTTCAGACTTCCACCCCCCTCCGAGGCGACAATTCAGAAGTAGGTCAATTTACATTGTTTCGTTTTCATTATACGTTGGGGCATTACCTGGCTTATTTATTATATCTGTCACATGCACATTTATTGAAGTATTTGGTAGTATGACTGTAACTAATGATGGCTTTAGTTAAAGTAAGTTGTGAATTTCACCACTAAACATGTGTAACAGTTGTTCTTGAACAGGTAAGGTTTGCTGATGTTGGAGTCCATAGCATCCACTGCTTAGCAACAACTGGGCTGTTTTCCCAAGAAAGCACAGTTGTTTTCTGCTATATGTTCAATATAATAAGTATGTTTTCATTATAATTTGGTGTTGTGTTGTGACCTTTATTTTGACATTTTTCCATTTTAGGCATAGCCATCTTTAAATTTTATTGAGTTAAATGTCTCATTTCCTGACTCTGCTTGTTATATTGATGCAAGAGATAAAATTATATTTTTATCAAAATATGCTAATGTTTTTTCTGAGGGTAGGGATTATCTAAAATGACTTCTAATCTCTCTATAAATTATGCCAAAATCAGTATGGTTACAATATTATGTAGTAACACAGTTTTCTTGAATCTCGAAAATATATCTCTATACTATTAAATTGATTTCTGTTAAATTCTCTTCAGGTGCAAGACAATAAACAGTGAGGGTAATACTGTTTGCCTATTTCATTTCTTTATATCAGTGAGAACTTGTTGTTACATTAATGAAATGTATATAATTTTGAAGATAATTAGGGTTCTTAAAAGGGGCTTTTCACATTTATGACTGAGTTTGAACAGTAATATTTGTTGCTTACAAGTTGATTAATAACAACTTTTTATCATTTATGTTATTTTACTAAATACAATTTCTGACGAAAAGAATTTTATTAACAAATTTCTACTGAACTACTTTAATTTATAGCAAATAAAGTGACTTGTAATTTTTTTTAAAAAGATTTTTATCCTTTTATTTTTGTTCAGAAACATAAATCTTGTACATCTAATGACTTTTTTAACATTTTTTTTACTCTTATTTGGCTGTCCAAAAATGTTCTCAAGCTTTTTTCACAACTTAAGCATCCTACCTTTATTTAAAATGTGAATAAGCCCCTTTTTACCAATTAGAGGTTTGATGCTCCTGAAATACAGACAAGTCTAGCCTGAGCGGCCTTTTTGCCTTGATACCATATTTAGTATCAAGGCTGATGCATTCTTTGGGGGTCTTCAATTTTGTGTGAGAAACCATTATAGTTGAAGTAAATGACATGACTTTCAAAAAATATTCAGACCAGATAAAAACCAAGCTAGGCCTTGGCTGGATAGGCATTATCAGATCGGGACCTTTAGCCTGTTATTTTAAAATGAAAAGAAGCTTACACTTGTAGAGTAGAAAAACTTGCCGCTTATATTTCAATGGACGCCTAATTGTGGATGTTATACATTTCAGCCGAACCAGGATCCTTATTGTTTTGTTGAGTTCTACGACCATGAATCTGCAGCTGCAGCCCTTGCTGCTATGAATAAGAGAATGTGTCTGGGCCGGGTAAGTGTTCATGATGGGTGAATGTTGGCCCCCGCTACCCCCTTTACTCTCAGAAACCTCCTGTACTTGCATGTCCCCGTGCTGTTATTGATTTAATAAATGGCCTTAAAATTATCCGGTAAAGAATTGTTGTCCATTTCATTAATGAGTCCCTTTAAATAGAATATTTCCTTAATTTTTGCGATTTTTTTTTCTTAAAAGTTGGGTGTGGGTTTACCCTTTAAATGGTTAAGTTTTTTTCCTTTCCACAAGTTTTTTCTGAAACAACGTATTATTATTATGAAGCCCTTGCTTAAAGAAGGCAGAATATAAGCAGTCTTCCTGTGCATCTGTCTGAGTGTCAGATGGGTGTCCTTAAATCCTGTCTAAGCCAAAACTGTGATATATTAATTGATTTGAACAAATAATAAACTTAATAAAACAATGTGAGGCCTGTAACACCCATTTCTCTAACTTAAGGGTCAAGGTCACTTTTAAAGGTCAATGGTAAACTTTGGCCATAAAACAGCTTTTCAAGATAGCAACTTTGTCATTCATCATGTAATTTTTAAAACAACTTATCTCAAATGACCACCACAAGGAGAGGGTGTGCTGTGTGTAACACATGTCTCCTTGTGCAAAAGGTCAAGGTCACACTTAGAGGTCAAGTCAACTTCAGCTTTAAAAAGCTTGATCAACTTGAGCATTTTTTTATGGCACCTGCCATCTGATAAGGACAGCTTTTGTTCCTTTGATATTCTTTTCTTTTATTTTATCTTCAATTTAAGTCCCTTAAAATGTACAATTTGGAGAAATACTGTGATGGGGAGGAAGGTCCAGGGTTGTGGCTTTCACTTCACTTAATTACATTAAACATAAAATACTGAATGAGTATTTGTCCATGTACATGGATTGTTAGTTGATTAAAAATGTATGTACATTTCTGGTTGTGGTAATTATTTGTTTTGAATATCTTTTTTTACCGTCATTATTTTAGGATGTTAGAAGTCTCATACAAACATTTTGTTTTTCTTGTGATGCCATAGTGTATGTTAATATACATGTGTCACATGTAAAATACTGGTATACATATTCTATATGTGGTATGTACTTGGAATGATGGTAAGTAATAACAGAGAAACAACAGCAGGTCTTGCATGAACCGAGACCAGGGACGCGTGTGACAGCCTAGGCTGTCGATCCATGGAAATCAGGTAAGATGCACGTACACATGTAGTGAAATTATCGGGTACCTCGTAATTGTATTGATCAAGCCACTGGTTTAGTTGTTTTACCCTGAACTGAGATGTAAGTAACTCTTGTTAGTTGATCATTAGGTTTGTTGGTCGGTCGGTTTTTATGCCCCCGGATCGAAAGATCGGGTGTATATTGTTTTTGGCCTGTCTGTCATTGTATGTGTGTGTGTGTCCCAAAACTTTAACCAAAACTTTAACCTTGGTGATAACTTTTGCAATATTCAAGATAGCAACTTGATATTTGGCATGCATGTGTATCTCATGGAGCTGCACATTTTGAGTGGTGAAATTTCAAGGTCATCCTTCAAGGTCAAAGGTGAAAAAAACAAATTTAAAAACTGTAACCAAAACTTTAACCTTCTTCATAACTTTTGAAATATTGAAGATAGCAATTTGATATTTTGAATGCATGTGTATCTTATGGAGCTGCAAATTTTGAGTGGTGAAAGGTCAAGGTCATCCTTCAAGGTCAAAGGTCAAATTTATGGCTTCGAAGCGGCGCAATAGGGGGCATTGTGTTTCTGACAAACACATCTCTTGTTCAGCATGAGATGTTATACCTTTTTGAGGGAACTACTTCCACATTTCTCAAACAATTAAATTAGAACTATTTTTTTGTCATCTCTATGAAATGTAGATGTGCAAGACAAAGTGAAATATAGCCCATTCCCACTAAGAGGCAAAGTGAAAAAAATGGCTATGTACAAACAGTATAAAACCAGAACAGCCTGCGAGTAACTGGCAGTCTGTTAAGGTTTTATGCTGTTTGCTGCTCATCAGTATCTTAGGGTTAAAAAAAAAAAGCCTTTCAAACTTGAATATATTAAAGGGACCTTTTCACGGATTTTGGCATGTATTGAAGTTTGTCATTTAATGCTTTATATCGATAAATGTTAACATTGGGTCTTAAAATCTCCAGTAAAAAAACAAGAATACAATTGAAAAAATAAAAAAAAGTAAGCCTCAACAGGGCTTGAACCATTGACCCCTGGAGCCATGTAGCAAAAGTCTACTGCGCTATCCACTAGACCATCAGCTCTCATGCCATAATGACAGCATTTTTTACTTTATTTACTTTATTATTTACTATGCAATCCTCGTAGTATCAAAAAATACCATAACAACAGAATTTTCCAAATTATTCAATCATTTCGCGTTGCGACGCTTGATAATTTTCAGGTTTTTAAATCGTCAAAAGATGCACATAATGGATATTCTAGATGATGGTAAATGTTCAGTATTACTGTTTCCTCACAAATATCATAACTTCAAGGAAAATTTGCGAATCTTAAACATTTTTTTCAATTTTGTCAATTTAGTAAAGTGTGAAAAGGCCCCTTTATGAAAGGACTTACATTCAATATGATTATCTAAAAGACTTAGAATGCATCAAAGTGCAGTTCTGAGTGGTAAAGGGATAGCTTACAAAGCGATGCTGGTGTATTAGTCATGTTTGTGAGAAAGCTCCAGGCGTTTAAGCGTCAGGAATTTAAAATAAAACTTGTAAGGGACATTTGTATAGACTTTTTTTTTTATTTTTTTTATTCAATATAATACATACAATGTATACATGTATATATACAACATAGTGATTGTACAAAGCAATAAAGTTCAGACATGTTATACAAGATATGCTAATATGTATTTTTTTAAAGAGAAAAGAAAAGAATAACAGAAGAATAGTTATGAAAAATGATGAGTTGTATAAATCCGGAAGAAAGCATACTGGACTTGTGTGTTTTGTTGTATATTCACAATGATCTTATAAGATTGAAAGAAAAAAATATACAAAAATATTTTAGAAAGATAAACTAACATTAGAGTGAAATGTATATAAGTGGACAAACATCATGAGAATTTAATCCGATTCCATTTTTGTTCAAAGATTTGTAATGTGTCATTACTGAGGGCTATTTCTTTCTCAATCTGGACTTTAAGTTTAAGACTATGGATAAAACAATTAAAATTTGGTACTTGTTTTTCGTATTTCATGTTAAAGATAAACAATTTCATCATTATAAGAATAAAATTCACAATATTATTACAGTCTATTGATTTCAATGAGTAGATTCCGAAACTTACATTTAAAAAAGATAGTTTAACGTTTAGTTGCTGTTGTTCAAGGAAAGATGTTAATTGATTCCAAATAGGCTGGATGTGTTTGCACTCCCAAAACATTTGTATAGACTTATCATTTTGAAAAATGTCTATAAATGCCAGTCAACCTTTTGCTTCACAGCTGTACTTTTAGTACCACAGCGCTTACTATTGCACTTATCTTTCAAAGTTTTGGTAAAGTCAGTGTTATTTTCGAGTATGAAACAAGAACATTCATGATAAGAAATAAGTTCACACACATAACACATGACCATTGCACAGGATTTCATGGCTATTGGACTGTTCTTTGAATATACCCTGGGAAAGTTCAGTCCCATTCATTTACAAAATCATGATGCGATATTGCAAGCCATGGCTGATGAATACAGTGAAATTTGAATGAGTGAATGGAGTGTACAGAACAGAGATGAAAAGACATGAAAAGAGAAAGTTTGAACACGTTATTTCCATGTCAGCTGAATGAAAATAAGTGATGAGTTATTGTTTCGAATTGTGTGGGTAGACATGTGCTTTTAAATCTAAAGTCTTGTTTGTGCTTTTAAATCTGAAGTCTTGTTTGGTTGTTAGATGACATAGACCTTGATGCTTGAGCCATGATAAACTTTGTCAGAAACTTTATATCAAGTTGCACAGCATGACTTCATAAATGGAATGCAGTTATTGTCCCCTACCGGTGAAACCAGAGGAGACTTGCGCTCTGTCTGTCAGTCAGTCAGTCTGTTTGTCACACTTTTCTGGATCATGCGAAAACTTAAAAAGTTCTTCATATTTTTTCATGAAACTTGAAACATGGATAGATGGCAATATGGAGATTATGAACGTCATTTCATTTTGTTCCTACGTCAAGAATTCTGATTGCTATGGCAACAAATAGACTATAAATATTAACAAATAGACTAAAAATATTGCTGAAAATAGTCGATCCTGCAATAACTTTAAAAGTTCTTCATATTTTTTCATGAAACTTGAAACATGGATAGATGTCAATATTGAGATTATTCACATTATTTCATTTTGTTCCTACATCAAGAAAAAAAAAATTACAAAAATTCTGACAATGGGGGAGTTTCACCGGTAGCGGACCATATTGCTTGGCAACCTCTTGGTTCCTATAACTTAAGAGAAATGCTTATACTTAGTACTTCAATAATTAAACCTATTTCATACTTTTTTTATGTTGCTTTTGACTTTTGTAATCTGTATTTTCAAGTATTTTTTTTCTTCATAGCATTAAATGGTTAAATTATTTCAGTAGATCTATATTAAAATTACAAGAATTTTGTCTTTCATTAAAAAATTCTTAAGTTTCTGCAGAGTTGTCTGTTAGTACATGCAATGGTAGCATTTAAAAGGCATTGTTAACAAAAGAAAGACATACATTATGTTGTGTAAATAAGCAGACAAGCTGCATGAAAGCATAATTTGTATTATAATATTGTGAGTCATTTATGGTACAAATGAAAAATTCATTACATGACTTTGTGAAACACTGAATATATCCTTTGTTCATATAACAAAATAATAATTTGAACCGTCACATTTCCACCATGCTGTAATGATTCCCAAATGCCTCTGTAATTACTTAATTACGCAACGATTTCCAGTTTTTGTTGGTTGACATTTTCAAAAAGTCGTGCTTCATTATGGAGAACATTAACAAAGATTTTGGTGATACAATTAACCTTAATCGGTGTCCAATCTTTGTTCAAAGCACAATGTAATGTAATTTTATATAATTAACCTACATGCCTGGTACCAATTTCTAAATATCTTAGTATTCATATTATCTTGTTATTTTCTCTACAATTTTTATAAAATAGTCAAGCTTTCAATAGATATTGAGTCTGTATTCCATTCTTCAAGTACAGCTATAGGAAGCTTGTTAGAAAATGCAAGACTTAAGCGTTAAAGTCATTGACACTTTAAGGAAGCTATTATAATAAATGCATTGACAGAAGGCAGTAAAGCCTGACGGATATTTGCTGGGTAATGGTGTAAAATGGTGGTGTTGAGTTTCACTGTTCTGGTATTGTGCACAAACATGTGTTAATGGCAGAGAATTATGAACCAATTCACATTGGCAGTATTTCCTGTGTAGAGCGTTAATAGTGTTGGTATGATGACAAAAATCATAATTCAATTGACGCCATTTCGGAATACATGTTCAGGGAATTCAGCTTGATTGTATCTAGAACGGATTGTAAATAAATCCCTCCTTTAGCTTTACTTTTCTGAACATTGCTTTTACTTGCTAATAGCTTTTAATGGGCATTATATATGCTGCTGTTGTTTTAGAGTCAATTCATTGTTTTGTTAACTTGAGAATTTGCCGCCTTGGTTCCTTTCCCCTGTTTACGGATACTTTGTTATTCCTGTAAATGAGAAAATTGGTGTTTTTTACACAATGGCCTGAAGTAAATTCATTTTGTCCGCAGTTGTAAATCCTTGGTATTTGCATGAAATAGTCTATTGGAAGCATGACCAGAAATCTGAATGTTTGATGTCTTTCGCAGCACTGAAATTTATGTCTCATGTGGATAATAGAGCTCAGTAATTCCTTCGTAAATGAACCGCCATTATGTTGACTTGTGTCACGAAAAAAATGTCATCTTTGAGTATATGCAAAGAATAGCATTTGAGGGTCTCTTTGGGAAAATGGGACAGTGCATCTGCGTCAAGCATCATCACATATTAGCCTAATCAGAGATGGCACTTTCCGCATATACTGTATTTATGTTAAGAAATGTCTACCTTTAGATAAAAAAAAATACCATAAACATGGACCAATTTCCCCTGATTAGCCTGTTGGGACAGCACTGGCTAATCTGAACTGACACTTAACCCTTTCAGCGCTGGACTGAATTTTAAAGGCCTTTGCAAACAGTTTGGATCCACATGAGACGCCACAGAACGTGGCGTCTCATCTGGATCCAAACTGTTTGCTATTCTGATAGTATTGTTTGAAAAAAAATCTAAGAAAATGCTAGTTTTATAAATTCAGCAGACGACATTTTAGCAGACGACAAATTTCCCAGCATGCAAAGGGTTAACACACATGCATTAAGCCCTGTATTCCCAGAGTGAGGGAAAAATCATTCTGCAAAAGGAGGACTTTGCAGTTGTACCATCAAACTTCTCACAGATATGTCGGTGAAAAAAAAGATTCACAATAGCGGACTGGGGCATTTGAATTCTGGGTTGATTTCTAAACGGTGTCAAGTTTCCAGCTTCATTAACAATTATTTGAGCCATGCTTTTTATGCCCCCCAAAGAGGGCATATAGTGATCGGACCGTCCGTCTGTCTTTCCGTCACACTTTGCATTTAGGTTTCACATTTAGGTTTCAAAAAATGCTCTTAACTTCTATGTCGCTTCAGATAGCAACTTGATGTTTGGCATGCATGTATAACTCATGGAGCTGCACATTTTGAGTGATGAAAGGTCAAGGTCATCCTTCAAGGTCAAAGGTTAAATATATGGCTTCAAAGCAGCGCAAAAGGGGGCATTGTGTTTCTGCCAAACACATCTCTTGTTGAAAAGGGGGTTTAATGCACGTGCCTAAAGTGATGTCCTAGATTAGCCTGTGCAGTCTGCACAGGCTAATCAGGGACAACACTTTCGGCCCAAACTGGATTTTTGCTAAGAAGAGACATTCTTTAAGCAGAAAATATCATAAAAGCATTTCTAAATTGATTTCTAGACTGTGTCAAGTTTCCAGCTTCATTGACAATTACATGTTTATTTTAGCTATGGCTTGGATGGATGGTATTAAGATTCGTTTCTGTTGTTTATCAAGATGACTTGTCCCATGGGAGTCGTTCTGGCAAATGAAGACATCCGCATGCCAGCAATCCCAAACTCGGCCTGTTTCTATATTGATTTTGTAAAAAAACATATTTCCTAATGTTTTGAATTGTTTTAATTCTTTGTTGCTGTTTGTATGGTTGTTGTTGGTGAAAATAGTGTGACAATTGTTCAACGAATAAAGGTTTGGCAGACATTATATGATTGAATTATCTTTATGGTGTTGCCAAAATGTTCATGACTGTTTCATCATGATCGTAAATTTTTGTTTCAAATTGTTGTAGTGTAAAGGGAATGCCACAATTGACTTTTTTGGCGTACTAGACATTATCCGGCATGTAAAATTTGGTCTGCCTTTAAATGTGCACAAGTTTTGAATCCATCAGATACATATCCTAGAATATCAACAGAAGGCTGATTTCATCTTTCACACAGTAAATAGGCAGCTTTCTTTTGTATAATGTTTCCATAATGTACCAGCATAAGGTGCACTCAATTATTATGATTTGATATTAACTCCTATTACTGTGTTTGACCTGCGAGGCAATTTATATTAGGCAAAACTATTTAACAAAACCAAGAATTTATATAACACTTTTGGGATGTTTGAGAATAGTGTCAAATCTTCTTGTATATTGGATTAAAAACTATTGAGTTAAATATTTCTTCTCGTACTCCATCACATATGCAATGTATAGACGTTGCAACACAATGTTGATATTTAATGTGTGATCATATTGTTTAAATATATGAGGCATTGTTAATAAACCTTGCTATAATTATGTAAGCATTGTTTGAAATTTCAATTGTTTTTACAATGCAGGCTTATCAAGATAATAATGTCACAGATTGTTGGTGTTTTATTCCTCATTTCAATAATATTTTAATGCGATCCCTTATATGACATACAAATTAAGAGAGATTTTAGATGTTGACAACAGCTGTAAACCCCAGCATTCTCAAATTCATCCTCAATTTCACTAAATGTCACAATTAACTTCAATAATTAGCCTATGGTGCATTTTTATTGGGCCATTACCCCAGTCATGTGTATCTACTTTCATTATTCATGCAACAGTGTGTTGTTAAGGGTCAATGGGTCCATTTTAAAGGGATGTCCCCTAGAAATCAAGCGTAAAATTGTGAACCCAATAAAGTACAAAAGCATCTGTACTGAAACACGTGAGCCTTGCTATGCTCAAACAGGGCCTAATGCATGTGCATAAAGTGTAGTCCCAGATTAGTTTGTGCAGTATGCACAGGCTAATCAGGGACGATACCTTCCTCTTCTTAGCCAAAATTCAGTTAAGGCTGAGTGTTTTCCCTGATTTCAGCCTGTGCTGGTTGCACCGGCTTATCGTGGAAGACACTTAATGCATGTGCATTAAGCTGTGTCTTCTCTGAGAGCAACTTATTATGATGTGTTTATTCATTAGGCCTGATGCAAGTGAAATGGTATCATTGGCTATGGCATTACTGGTATTGGCAACATTTGATATGGCTTTAATATTTTATGAGAATTGCTCCCCATCTAGTGGTGGCAATTACCATGGTAATCACAATATATCACTTTCAGCTGTGTACATTTGCAGGACTAAAAGACCCCAAATTACACCATGGGCACATTTTTTATATACATCAGGACAATGAACATTATGGTTTGATTCAAAATATTGTTAAAAGAATTTATGTTTGTGTAGGTATTTTATAATTATGATGCTTTAGGGAACAATTGCGGAAGTGTTTAGAATGTATACAATTACAAGAAAAAGTGTAAGAAATGGTCATAAATGGCAGTAATAAATAAATGCAGCTGGCACTGGAAGATAATGATTGTTTACACTCTATTGATGTTTATTCTCTATACATATCATACACAAACATAGTTATTGGCACATTTACTAAGTCCATATAGACAGTTGTCTAGGCCACGACTTTTATATTTCTTGGTTTACAAAACCGCCGACCCTAATTTTTGGAAAATGGGAAAAAAAATAAAATCGGAAAATCGTCTTTTTTTTAAATATTTTATTCCCGACCGCACTGCAAAACGAGCGAAACGAGAAAAAAAACGATCCGGTTTGAGTACGGTTGCGAATAAAATCAAGTAAGTACAATCAACGATTGGTTCACATATATTCAATTGCAGAGATCGGGATATTTTTCAATGTGACACATTATGTACCAGTCCTTTTATGGGCACTTCTCAAAATTTATTTCGGGTAAAAATTACAGACAATAAGAAAATCAGCGTCAGTCAAATGTCGACCCCATCAAAATTTATTTCCGTGTCTTTGACGCAACTATATTGTTTAACATGTTAATTATATTAAACAAACCCGATAGTATTTGATAATTAGTATAAATAATCCAATAAAACACTGCCATTATTTACGATATATGTGTTTAGGAATTTTGTAAACACGTCCGCCATAGTTTATAGGAACTGTACAGAAAGTTTGGAAATCGGAACAAATCGGTATATCTCGGAAAATCATTGATAAATGTATTTGTCGTTTCAACGCTTTGGGCCGAGTAATTTCGGCAAATCGGAACTCAACTTGTGTAAAACACTAGCTCAATTAACCGTTAAACTCCGCCTCCGTTCTCTGCAAAAGATTCGAAGGCGGAGCTATGCACGTGCTTTTATTAAATTGGAGGATTGCAATTGAGAACCAAACACACAATTGATTCGGCATGTTGATTGCTAGACAAAGGAAGCCAATTTTTTCGGCGCGAAATTTGTCGCTTTATTGCTTCCGACAGAAAGCGGCTTTCCTTTGATGACGTCAAACTGTCAATTCACACAGACTGCACATTTTCGGAAGACTTTAACCGACTCCTTGTTTACAATTCCAGTAAAAAAAAAAACACTTGCTAACATTAAACTTTGGATTAAATTATCAAAATAAAGCAAAAGCGAAGTTGACAAATATGATTAAATTAATTCGCGTCAGTTCAAATAAGACGTTTTGCGTTGTAAATCAACGAGTTTTCATGACAACAACAACTTTGACAAACATTACCGCGACGACGCATGGATCGATCTACCTCGATTTTTTTTTTCATGTACGATCTCATAAGTCGAGAAAGAGCAAACACATACCGGGTAATTTGTGTATGAGTAGTTTATCTTATATAAGATTTATGCAACGGGCATCGCATTGCGTAATGGTGCGCATCCAATTATGGAAATGAAGCGCAGTTTTTCGTTTTAATGGGAGAAGAACGCATGTCATGTTATGCAGTGTTTAAAATTGCCTGATGTTACATAATGTGCTGTTAGGACTCATTTTATTTGAAGATATAGATGTGTTTCATTGCATAATTTGATTTTTTGTCTCTGTGTTTAAGGTTATAAAAGATATGTTGTCTTTGTTCTGATGTTATTAGTATTAACTTTTTTTTCCAATGATGTTTTTTTTTTTTTTTTTTTTTCGACCGCCCGATGGACCATTTTCAAAATAATTTTTGTAAACCAATAAAAAAAAAAGTCGTGGCCCTATGCTGGGTAAAGATTTAGGTACATATGAGGACAGTGCAGTTTTTAACTATGATCCTTATAATATTCTGTCAGTCCCAAAATGTTTATGTTCATTTAAATAAGCCCATAATTATAATTTTGCTTTCATTGGGGAAAATGGGGCTCAATGTAATGCATGTGCCTCAAGTGTTATCCCAGACTGCAAACTGCACAGGCTAATCAGGGACGGTACTTTCCGCTTTTATCAACATAGTTGTTTAACCCTTTCAGTGCGGGAACCGAATCTTGAAGGCCTTTGCAAACAGTTTGGATCAGATGAGACGCCACAGAACGTGGCGTCTCATCAGGATCCAAACTGTTTGCTATTCTGATAATATTCTTTGAAAAAAATCGAAGAAAATGCTAATTTTAGAAATTCAGCAGACAACATTTTAGCAGACGACAAATTTCCCAGCATGCAAAGGGTTAAAGGAAGTTGCTTGATAGCATATATCCAGTTTGGGCAGAAAGTGTTGTCCCTGAATAGCCTGTGGGATGATTGTTGTCCCTGAATAGCCTGTGGGATGATTCCAGAAAGTGTTGTCCCTGAATAGCCTGTGGGATGATTCCATGTTGTCCCTTAATAGCCTGTGGGATGATTCCATGGTGTCCCTGAATAGCCTGTGGGATGATTCCATGTTGTCCCTGAATAGCCTGTGGGATGATTCCATGTTGTCCCTGAATAGCCTGTGTGATGATTCCATGTTGTCCCTGAATAGCCTGTAGGATGATTCCATGTTGTCCCTGAATAGCCTGTGGGATGATTCCATGTTGTCCCTGAATAGCCTGTGGGATGATTCCATGTTGTCCCTGAATAGCCTGTGGGATGATTCCATGTTGTCCCTGAATAGCCTGTAGGATGATTCCATGTTGTCCCTGAATAGTCTGTGGGATGATTCCAGAAAGTGTTGTCCCTGAATAGCCTGTGGGATGATTCCATGCAGAAAGTGTTGTCCCTGAATAGCCTGTGGGATGATTCCAGAAAGTGTTGTCCCAGAATAGCCTGTGGGATGATTCCATGTTGTCCCTGAACAGCCTGTGGGATGATTCCATGTTGTCCCTGAATAGCCTGTGGGATGATTCCATGTTGTCCCTGAATAGCCTGTATGATGATTCCATTTTGTCCCTGAATAGCCTGTGGGATGATTCCAGAAAGTGTTGTCCCAGAATAGCCTGTGGGATGATTCCATGTTGTCCCTGAATAGCCTGTGGGATGATTCCATGTTGTCCCAGAATAGCCTGTAGGATGATTCCATGTTGTCCCTGAATAGCCTGTGGGATGATTCCATGTTGTCCCTGAATAGCCTGTGGGATGATTCCTTGTTGTCCCTGAATAGCCTCTGGGATGATTCCATGTTGTCCCTGAATAGCCTGTGGGATGATTCCATGTTGTCCCTGAATAGCCTGTGGGATGATTCCATATGCACATGCATTAAACCCTTTTTTCCCAGAGCAAGGGCCGTTTTTAGAAAAACACCTTTAAGACATAAGCTATACAATTGTATCTCCAAATGTAAGGTCAGAATGTCGTCATGCATGCTATGTTTTAATTTGTCAGAGGCTTCAGGCAAGGGGGTTGTTTTGAAAACTGACACTTTGGGGCCCAGGGCTCGAATTTAACTTTTTTTTCCACTTGCAAAACATTGCGAGCAGCTTTAATACCAACTCGCAAAATCAAAAACACTATAGCAAACTTTGCTGGAAACATAATTTAATTTCGTTTTTTTTATTTAACAGTTAACTTTGCTTTATCTTTCGTATTGTTATTTCCATCTGTGGGCAAAAAGAAACTTGTTATTTTTCGCTTCCACACCATGTCTGTTCAAGTTCAATGAACACGTGTGAATTAGTCGACTGTTTAACGTTCTTTGTACCAATACCATCCTGGTATCTGTACTATAAGTATACTAGTCTATATACAAGGTGCGCGCTTCCGCATACGGGTATTAGGACGTTCTATGACCTATGGTTTAGCGTTCAGGACGTGGAACGCATTTAGCAATATTACTGGGTTTTTTATCACTATTTCTTTAATCGCAAAAAATTACTAGTGGCTTAAAACTTAACTCGCAATCGGTATTTTTCACTCGCATTTTGCAAGTGTGCGAGTGCTAATTTCAAGCCCTGGGGCCATCCCTAGCACACTGCTTCTACGGTCTGACATACCTTTGGTGGTTACTCTCTGTGCACAAGTGTTGATCTGATGCCCCATTTCTAGCTTAGCTTGTCAAAAGAGGTGCCCTGGGGTAACAGGATTGCAAAGGTGTGTAAGCTTTTTGTAATTGCATTGCTTGTTTTGCACATCAGTGTTGATGATCTATCAGATCTGCCATTATCTTTGGTTTATATCATTATACTAATTTAATAAGATCATAAAGGGTGCATTATTTCATTCCTTCATGTGATTATAGGCCACAGATTGAGATTTATTGGGGGAACATAGCTCTTATATCCTGAGATAAAATAAATGATGTTCCTTTTTATTTAATTGACACTTTGTTATTTGTGGGTCATTTCTTTTAGCAGAATAAGTCAATCAGAAATCAAATAATAATTTAGAAAACATTAACAGAGCTTACATTTACATTTCAGGGGTTTTATTTGTCGCTTTTCAATGTGTTATCTGCCCTGGTGTTAAAATGAGGATGCTTCTAGGAAGTCCATACTACTTAAATTATTTTTATAGATTACCGTAAAAATGCAGTCATAGGTCTACCTGTTCATTAGTCAGGGGTATAAAAATGGTTCAAAAATGTGAAATTTTGTGTATGTTCGCTTCATAAGTCGGGTAGAAAATACAGACAATTGGAAAATCAGCGTCAATAAAATTGCGACCCCATCAAATTTATTTCCGATTTTGTGACGCAACTATATTGATTAACATGTTTATTACATTAAACAAACCTGATATTATAGTACCGGTAGTTAAAAATAGTTTTACCTTGCAATTTGATAATTATTATAATCCAACAACACACTGCACCATTATTTACGATATATGTGTTTAGGAATTTTGTAAACACAAGCGTCAGCCATTGTAAGGAACTGTACATGAAGTTTGTAAATTTGAACTTATCGGTATTTCTCGAAAAATCATATATAAATGTATTCGTCGTTTTAATGCTTAGGCCGAGTAATAACGGCAAATCAGAACTCAACTTGCGTAAAACACTTGCTCAATTAACCGTTAAACTCAACTTCTGTTCTCTGCAAAAGGTTCGAAAGGCGGAGCTATGCACGTGCCATTATTTAATTGGACGATTGCCATTAATGAACATACGGTTGGTTCAGCATATTGATTGCTAGACAAGGGAAGCCAATTTTGTCTGCAAGAAATTTGTCGCTTTATGGCTTAAGACAGGAAGCGGCTTTCCTTTGATGACGTCAAACTGTCAATTCACGCTGAGTGCAAATTTTACTAACTCTTTGTTTATAATTCCAGTATAAAAACACACTTGCTAACATTAAACTTTGGTTTAAATTATCAAAATAAAGCAGAGGTTAAGTTTACAAATATGATTTAATTGATTCGGGTCAGTTAAAATAAAACTTTGCGCTGTAAATCAACGAGTTTTCGTGACAACAACAACTTTAACAACCATTACCGCGGGGATCGATCTACCTCGATTTTTTTGATTTTTTTTCATGAACGATCTCATAAGTAGAGGCTATAATTTTAATCAATTTTTAAAGGAAAAAAAACTCTACTTATGACTGCATATTTACGCTATATCATATGTCAGGTGTAAAAGAATACTTAAATTAATGGAGAAATAGCATGCTCCCCGTAAACCATATGTTATGTTCAGCTTGAAAGTATTGTATCTCATACAGCAATGTTAGAAAGATAAAACATCTTCATGTTCATGTCCTGAAATATTATCTGATTTGTACTCATGTTATTATTGCAATAAATTCAATACTTTAAGCAAATATAAGTGAAGCGATGTTTTATTTGCATACAACAAATCTGATTAATATCAAGAAATACAGCGTCCATCATTGAGTTCCTTAATTGGAGTGGGGTTACATAGCAGTACAAATTAAATGTATCATTGTTGTCAGAATCAATGGGAAGATATCAGATGCGACAAAACAAAAGCTACAGATAGGATTAATAGAACAATAAGGTTGATGTCATCATCTTGTTTGCCTTATCACTGTTTTATTTGTAGTGCCTGACCTATCTGTCTTGCCAGCAAGAATCCCAGTCCATTACCTAGCATTAGTGGTGTTACCCTTGATCTCTCAGGTACACACTGTGACACATGTGTGATGGCTTAACCCTTTGCATGCTGGGAAATTTGTGGTCTGCTAAAATGTCGTCTGCTGAATTTCTAAAATTAGCATCTTCTTCGATTTTTTTCAAAGAATATTATTAGAATAGCAAACAGTTTGGATCATGATGAGACGCCACAGAACACAGTTTGGATCCTGATGAGACGCCACGTTTTGTGGCGTCTCATCTGGATCCAAACTGTTTGCAAAGGCCTTCAAAATTCGGTTCCCGCACTGAAAGGGTTAAAAAATCAAATTTAGTTGAAGTTGTAAGGGCATCCTTTCCAACCCTAAGATACTGATGGGCAGCAAACAGCATTATGAAAAGGGGTGTGATTTCTCGTCCTTTCAGCTGATTTTCTCCCTTTCAATGTCAAACTAATTTTACAAATAGTTCTTAAATTTGTTAGATCTATGTACAAAGATTTGTATTGTAACCTGTAAAGAGGGAAGGGCATTTTTCTCCCTCAGGCTGTAACTCTGATTTTCAATTTGTTTCTGAGCAGGAAACATTGACGGTTTACACAGTTTATTAAAATGCAAGGCAGGATTATGGTTTCCCCAGCCACCTTATGTTGCTAAATGCACATGTACTGGTTAACCTTTTCAAGAATGTTTAAGTTTCGTACAATATATATATATGTTTATGTTATCTTTTTATCCTAAGTTACCATTTTGATTTAAAACAAAAGTATTGGCTTGCAGAATTTACAGAAAAGAATTTATTTTGAACATTTGAGTGCCTGTATAAAAAAACTACATTTACATACCTTATTGAAACCAAGGCTTTTAGTAATGTTGATATATTTTGAAATTGTATCATGGGGAATATACAATAATTTCTCTTTTTTAATTAGTATCGATTCCACTGTCTAGACAATAAAGTACTTTTTGAGGGATGAAAAACATACACAATTTTACATAAAGCCTATTTTTATTGAACTGTGTGATTGAGAAATTGCATGTTGGTTCTTCATTGGAGACATCAAGGTTTCTATTGTTGGTTTGTTGTTTAATAAGTCACCCTGGGCCCAATGTTCCAATAATTCCCAGTTTTGCTGGGCTCCATTGTGACAATGGGGTGGGCTGGAAGGCCCGGACTGTATTCAAATTTCCATGTAAAGTAAAATTAAGTGAAAATGTTTCATGACAATGAACACCTATTACATAGTTCATGTTTTTGTACTAAATAAAGAAGTCTCCTGTACATGATAAATTATTATAAATCTGGAAATATAAAAAAATCTGATTTTATGAAATGTATAAGAGAACATGGTAACCTAGCATTTATTTACCAATACAACGCCATCTAGTCCAGATAATCTGTTAGCTAAACAGCCCAATATTTGTGCCAAACAGGCTTAGGGGGATGGAGTGCATTTTTCAATGTTGTTGGACACGCTGTCAAATTTAGTATGAGCATGTTTGCAATTGGCAAAAGGCTGTTTAATGATGGGATCAGAGTTTCCAATAAGTCTCTCATTTCTCAGTATCAATATTGACTGTCAACATCAATTACACCATATGTCAAACCATGGTTGTCATATGACATAGCACATCAAATATGTGTTGCGCAACAGTTTTTGTTCCTTTCTGCCATGTTTGGTTATGACTTGGAAGATACTTCTTGGTTCGTTTATTACCTAGTTTTCATTTTGGTTACAGTGTGTTTTAAGGACAATCTTGTCATGTATTGCATGTATAACAAACAATGCAATTGTATGCATGTATTCACAAAGCAATTCAATTTAATCCGGCTCTTTTATCAGTCTTATGAATAAGTGAAATAGTATCAGATTTTGATAAATGGGCACTCAGTGTGCTTTTATTAACATTGTCAAATCGGATGTTCGATTCTAATCAAACTATTGGTATCAACTTGTGAATTATTAAAGTAAAATCAATCATACAAGGCTCCCTATTGTATAGTATCTCATAAATAAAACAGTTTTAAACAGAGTGGTTTCAAATGCATGAGTTCCTATTGCTTTTGAAATGAGACAATAATTTTCTCCATTGTTTTGCCTGCTCCACCGGAAAATAAAAAAAACTGTCCTTATAGTACTCCAAATGGCTGGAAATTAATAAAACATAGGTAAAATTTTGCGGAGTAATTTTAACGTGTTTGAACCAATATTTCACGCTGAATGGATTCTCCAAAATGGACACGTTTGCATTAACATTTGATATGAAAGGTTTCCTGGAACTCATTTGCATGTTGATTGTAAAATGTTGGCCTTTCTTGTTGGCCCAGCTAAACCAGAAAAGTGTGAGTTTGTGAAATGAAATCGGTAATCTGACTGAACAACTGTTGAAAAGGCAAAAAATCTAACATACAAACATGGTTATTACGTCTGTGCAATTTGAAACTGAAATTGGTTTCTTCATGCAAGATTTTAGGCAGATAATTTCCGAAAAACTCAACTGGCAAACATGCTTTCCAAGCTTTGTGTGCTGCATGATGGTGATTATTTTAGTTTAATCAAATTGAAGAAATGCAATAAATCTATAGCTTGTTTTGGCGTGCTTTTTTAATTAATTACAAAAACTCTAAATTGTTTCTACCTTGGCATTAAAATCTCTACAATTTAGGCTTATGGTACAAAATACAATAGTTTTTAACTAAACTCGAATTTGTTTGTCAGGGATGTGATTTCTATTCCCTTCAGCTGATTTCCTCCATTTCAATGTCAAAATAATTTTACAAAAAATAATTAACTTTTTGATCTATATACATATGAAGAATTTAATTGAATCCCCCTGAAACGGGATTAGGGCTATTTTCCTACCCTGAGTTGGTGCTTAAATCACACCTACTTTCTTTATAAAAATTAGGTTATAAAATTCTCTTTTAAATAACATTGGTGATTCACATTGCCATATGTCACCGAGTCCTCTCCTTTAACTTCACCATCTCTTGGTGATTTCTTTCTTGGGCTCAGTTTCCTAGGAGAAGATGTTTCCAAGGCTCCGGGGAATTTCTAGAGTGATTTTATTGACCAATAGCTGGACATAATTATCACAGGAAATTGTACTCGTTTGAGCTGAAGTAATCAAATTTAGAAACTTATTTGGTGACAGCCTAGTGAAAGCAGCAGAGTCTTCGATACAAAGGCATTAATGCCAGATTTCTTTTTATGGGGTCTTGTAGATGGTTTGTATGTTGGTAATGCGGGTAATGCAGTCAATCAAACCATATTTTTTATCGTGGTCATTCTGTCAGTATTACAGTATAACGCAATCAAGTATTCTGATATATAGTCAGGCTATGAATTTGTTTGTTGTTGTTTTTGTCCCCTACCGGTTTTACCGGAGGGGACTTATGGTTTGCACTCGAGACTGTCTGTCAGTCCATCAGTCAGGTTTTTCTGGATCCTGCAATAACTTTAAAAGTTCTTAATATTTTTTCATGAAACTTGAAACATGGATGGATGGCAATATGGACATTATGCATTATTTATTTTTGCTCCTACGTCAAAAATTCTGGTTGCTATGGCAACAAAACAAAACAAAAAAAAATCTGACAATGGTTGAGCCAGTAGGGGACCATATTGCTTGACTTGACAATAGCCTTGTTTTTGTTTTTTGGGGGGGGGGGCTCAAATTATCCAGAAAGTTTGGGACAGCTCCATCTGATATGCTTTGTTAACAATATTTACGACTTGCATAATTCAAACTAAGCAATACATTTAGTTTTTGGACTGCAAATAAAGCTTGAAATGACAGTTGCCTTTCCATAAAATATTGTATGTTTTGTATTGAAATAATCCCATTAAAATGTTTCCACATGGAGTCATTTTAAATTAAAACTATCAGAAATTAAAAATCCTCCAATTGTAATAGAAGTTCAGTCCCAACAAATGGTGATAATTAATTGAGTCATGCAATAAAAAATCCTATGTCAAATGCGGTGAGCGTAGCTCCAAACAAGCCTGTCCATCTGCGCAGTCTGCAGCTATCCTGTCCCCTATTAAGTCACACAAGGATTTGTTATGCCCCCGAAGGGTGGCATATAGTATTTGAACTGTCAGTCTGTCTCTCCGTCAGTCAGTCGGTGTGTCCGTCTGTCCGTCCGAAAACTTAAACATTGGTCATAACTTTTGCATTATTGAAGATAGCAACTTGATATTTGGCATGCATGTGTATCTCATAGAGCTGCACATTTTGTATGATGAAAGGTCAAGGTCATCGTTCAAGGTCAAAGGTGAAATTTATGGCTTCAAAGCGCCGCAGAAGGGGGCATTGTTTCTGACAAGCACATCTCGTTGTCTCATTAGCGGACAGGATAGCTCCTTTTCAGACTTCTCAAATGCACAGTCTGGTCTGGAGCTACTCTGGCTGCATATGGCATAAGACCTTTTTCTCACGACACGGTTTAATTTTTTAAAGCCAAAATGCATGGCACCATTCTGTAGCAAGCTCCCATTGTTGTGATAACCATGCCACTGCAATCTCTGAACTTTCACACTGGACTACTTTTTGATGCTGACTGTCAGAGATGTTAATGTGCAGCTAGTCACTAATTACACCCCTTTAAGCATTATTTAGTGTGTTCTCCTGACTTGTACTTTCTCCCACTATTTTTTGTCTTCATAGAAGTTTTCAGTTTAGACACAAAACTTAACAAAACACCATTTTCATACATCTTACAATTTCATTTTTTCTCATCATCACCACATCTTGGGAAAGTGAAAACATTTGAGATTGCTCGGTGTTTCTTGGAAGGCGAAGTGAGTTTCAATGATTTAAGAATCGAAAAACGGTTTCAAATCAGCTTCAATACCCATGGGTTTAATCTGATTAAAGGACGTTGAATTACTTAATGGTAAGCTGATGTTTTCTGGTTGGTTGTCCCTATTTTTTGTAGTTTCCAGAAGTGTATGATCAAGCTTAGTTTCCAATATGGAAATAAACTATGATTAGTGAAAGTATTTCCTGTATTATCATTACTTTAATATCTGCAAAAGTCCACATGTTTTCCCTGAATAGCCTCAAAACATTATTTTTGTAATTAGTTAATTAGTTTTTTCATCTTGTGTTACAACTTTTGTTTGGAATGTGGATAGAATGTTGTATGGTATTTGTCATGTACAATTTATAGGATAAGAGTACATGTATGATAATTATTCTAATGTGTTTTTATGTTTTATTATTATTGTGATGCCATTATGCAATATAATAAGTTTACAAATTGATTTCACTCTCTGGATTGCATCAAAAGGTTTATTAAACATGGATAGATGGCAATAAGGACATTATGCACAACATATCATTTTGTTCCTACGTCAAAAATTCTGGTTGCTATGGCAACAAATATAAAAATAAATATATATATATTTCTGACAATGGTGGAGCCTGTAGGGGACTTATATTGCTTGACAAAAGTCTTGTTTAGTGTATTTTTTAAGTTCTATTAAATGATTAAGAATGATTTTCCTTCCAATTTATTGTGGTGCACTAAAATATTATTGTCTGGTCATATTCTGTATTAAACACAGGGATCAAGAATTTGTTTAGAAGTTAAAAGTTGCTAATGAAAATGAGATTTAACACTTTATGGGGATTTAAGGTCCTATGAAAACTTTTTGCTTTTTATTTTTAAATCAATTTAAATCAAGTGTATGCATAACAATCATTCAACCATTAAAAAGTCCTAAAACGTGTGTTTTGTTTTAATGTTGGCAAATAAGGCACTTGACAAGAAGATTATCTGTCAATGTTTACAGAAATGTCTCGTGGATTTGGATATTGGGTATAAGCAACTTTCCCCCAAAGGTGTCTTCCCACATAAATAAATGTCCAACAATTGTGTGTTTGTCCTCATATTTGTTTCAATGCTCCGGAGATCTTGTATTGAAAGCAGAATGGAAAAGCAACAACTTTTTGCGTCTAATAACGGCAATTTAATGAAGGAAATTTGAATTTTAATCTGGGACCTTTACGTTTGTTGAAAAATCTATTTGTTGTCGTGAGTCAGTGTGTCTGTATAACGGATTAAAGTGTCGTCATGGATGTTTGATTAGCGAGAGAGGAGAAATTCAAACTGTATTTGCATATGAAAGGGGTTTGAGCAACGATTAGTATGATTTGATGCAAATTATAACAGTAATGGGAATACATCTGGTTGCACTAGATATTCGGAATACCACCTTGTAACTCGTACATGTGGTGGCAGTGGTTGTGTATGTATCACCAATGGGAGTTCAATATTTGATTGATGGAGAAGGAAATTGTGTTATATATCAATATTGATACTTTCAGCCCCGGGGCCGTTTCGGCACACTTGTAATTTTGCTAATTTAACTTGCATGACTTGATTGTTAACTTAATTGCTGACCAGTGCCTTTGGTCATTTAGGGAGGAGGAAGTGTTTAAACATTGGGTGATTACACATTAAACATAACCGGTGGTCTTCCAGTCTTTGTGGATTGACAATTGGGAATAATTCTCTGTCGCAATCTAATTATATATCAGCAGCACTGAATAGCTTGACATTAAATGATTAACGTGTAAAGTGCAGTAAGTTTTCATGTTTGGAAGTGATACTTCAGAAGTTATTGAAAATACTCTTGTTAACGTGATTGGGATTTTTACTTTTTTGTCGTAAACTTTTAAGTTGATGAATAATACATAATTGTCGACATTTGGTAGGCGAGAGCGTCATAGAAAACGGCCCGTTGCTGTGAATGCCATTGAAGAAAATTGCCATAATTATAGTAAACTAGTGAGTGTAAGGACAAACAGTGTGGGCCAATCTCAATTCAAATAAGATTGTTGTAGTTAACAGTTGGATTTGCTGAAGGTCTCTTGTTTTTACAGTCTGTGTGTGTGTTGTATTACTTTCAACTTCTGTACTTTGAATCTCGTGGGTTTTTCCCCGTATATGGTGGCGACTTAATGAATATTTGAGCGTAGTTCAGGACTAAATTGGGAGAGGATAGGGACAATATTGAATAGAAGCAAATAAAGGAAATAATAGAGGAGTTTATTGGCAGGGAATTGCGCCTGTCTCCACTGTGAAATCCACTTGTGGGACCCCAGAAACATCTGTAGGTTGATGAGCGATGTATTGAGTGATTGCATACTGATCTTTGTAGCTGATACATTGTTGCGCTTTGCCTAATACATGTACGTATTGTTTGTTAACTGTCGGAGCATGACGTGTGCTTTAATGGAAATTATTGAACACTAAGCAGGTCTTATGGTCCCAGAGGTGTTGCATATTCAGTGCCCGATATTATTTTGTATTGCTGTTCCGCTTCAGACGTTTTAGAAGTCAGCTGATTTTCCTGGGAAACTTGGTGACAAATCGCGTAAAAAATTCATGGTACATTTCTGAGTTGAATGGTTGTTCTCCAGAGTGAGCTATGCTAGAACTATAGAGGAAGCTTTACTGAGCAATCGGATTATATGTGGAATTAAATCATTGGAACATTGAATATTTACATTGAACAGTTTCTTTGAAGTTCGACACTATTAACAGCTGATCTGATAATCTGCTGATTACTCAAATTACCTTGTACATGTATACAAACAAAGCATACATTGTTATCATCTAGTATATTGCATTATAGTGCTTCGTAGCACATTTTTATATCAATTCGAACTTTGCTACTGACGGAGAGTTTCACAACTCCGTCTCCGCTACATCGATGATTGAAGCACAGAACCTGACGGATTTCCTGACTGAACAGTTCTACGTGCAATCACCAGCAGTTCAGTCAGTCCCGCAATTCACGAAATTCGCTGCCGCCCCCTCCAGCGCCCTCACGATCAACACCGGTCTTGCTGGTCTCGTAGCCTCGCCCCAGATTGCTGCCCAGGCGCCCACACTCAAGGCCGTTAGTTCGATACCCACATCTCGAAGGTTCCTTGGACCAGGGCTCACCAGAATGCATCCATATTACTACGTGCAGTACGTACCCCTGGACCTGAAACAGAATCTGGTAGGTGGTGCTTCACTTACTTCCTGTAGTTGTCATAGTAACTAGGCTTCTATGAGCTGTTTTGTGGTTGTATACTCTTTTAATAGGGTACATGTACTATTGAATTGTAAACAAATCCATTGCATTGGTTTCAATGGAGGAAAACAGAGGTTAGCAGAATAATGACCTACTCATTTCACCCTTTACCGCTCAGGTGCGCTTTGTGACGTATGTCATTTATCCCTCTAATACTCAGAAACGCTCCTTTACATCTTTGCAGTCCCTTAGAAAATCAAAGTAGTAAATTTAAGGTTTTTCTTGCTAGATTCTAGTTTTTGTTGTTATATAAAGAATATAAGAGTAATAATATGTCTTATTTTTAAGTACTTTGATAATTATTTTCTTGCTTGAGCATATTTCTCATGTTATTCTTAATAAATGACGACAAAAACCAATGTATATTTGCCATGAAAAGAGTATTTTCTCTATGTTTCAATTATTATCTCTTGTTTTATTGGGAAGTGTTGGTATGATATAATTATAACATGAGACAGTGGGTGAAACTGGACAGTTTTCAAAGGAACTATGGTACCCACTTGCATCATGTTTCAACAAAATCTTCTGATTTCTAGCAGAGCCCTAGTGTGAAGTATTGATGACAGTCAATCATCCGAGACGGATGCTTACACTCTCATTTCACCATGACAGCATTCGAGTTCATTATTCTCTATTTACATGTCCGGAGCATTATTGTGCCATGGCATTGTATGGTGTGTTTGGTGGCACCATAATTCAAGACCGGGCCACTCGTTTCTATAGTGTCTTATCGCGTAATATAATTTAACAAGCACATGCCAACATGCCATCTGAACTTGTAAATTGATTCCACGCTGGTAATTTCTTGGAGCAGGAACTTGGCCAGCTAATGCACTGGTATATAATCTCGGTTCCTTTTGTGTTCATTTTTCATAACTGTAGTCAGATAATGAGATTGGTATTGTAAAAATAAAAAGAATCTAATCTGGTTATGCAGACTATAGGAAGGTCATTAGAAGGGATGCTGAAAAGGAATTGTGCATTAGATTAGAAAATCAATGGAAGTGGTGGTGTTCTTAAACTTAATGCATGCACACTGACTAGTATGCTTATAAATGCTCTGATTAAATACAGTTATACGCATAGTGTGACTGAAGCAACTTTTAAAGCATAAACATTTATTT